>NW_022991745.1:0-256301 GCF_902827175.1 Gymnodraco acuticeps | reverse complement strand
CAAACATAGCCATCTAAAGGCACACATTAGATCGTGTATAGATTATATTTCCTTTGGGCATTTTTCACTTTCAGATGCTTTTCAGCTGTATAGCCTAATGCAGGGATGGGCAAATGGCGGCCCGCGGGCCGCATGCGGCCCCCACCTCCTCTTTTTGCGGCCCTCAGATTAATTTATAAACAACGTAATTAATACGTAATTATTTTTTTTACTTTTAGTACTGATACCGTCCACTAGACTCCTAGTTACGTCACGAGCTGCGTAGATGATTTAAAATACCGCGAAATAATCTGTGACGCATTTGTGTGTATTGTGTTTGTTTCCCGGGGAAACCCTCACAAGAAACACCGGCTGTTGTTATGCCTGCTGTGACGTTAAGTTGCCTCTTGTAATTATGCCTTTACCAGCTTAAAAGTTGTATTTATCATCTGAATTTTGGCCGAAACAAGTTTAATATTCTTAAACCAAGACTTTGTTTATTTTAAATCAGATGAAAACAAAACTGTCACGGACCCTGCCGTTTTTATCTATGATTACTACGCTTTTCATTCATAATTCAGCGGGAGGGAGGGGGAGTTGGGCCGCTGAGGAACAGCAGAGTGCGGGCGTGTTGACATTCCCCTTATTGTGGAATAAGGGGAATGCAGAGACTGGCTACAAGTGTTTTAGGTTCAAGTTAGACAACTAATGTCTGGGTTAGTGTTCATGACTTCATGTTTATGTCATCTTAATGGTTAAGCTCAATACACACACATTTCCCGTGCTTTCCAATAGTTTAAAATAGCTTTATTCCACTGTTTAATAACCTGTTCAATACAAACATGCCACTTGTAAAAATGAAATAACATTTCTGTGAACTGATATTTGTTTAGTGAGCTTATTAGAGGATGTTCCCATTTTTTGGGGATGTTCCCTTTGATTGTAAAATGTCAATGAAGATGTCAGACTTAGTATATTTGTTAATAATTACATACAACACATGGAATTTGTGTGTGTGTTCCAACTGAATCTGCGGCCCCCTGGTGGCCACTACATCAATGATGTGGCCCCCACCACCATCAAAGTTGCCCATCCCTGGCCTAATGCATGTGTTTCTGTTCAGTGCAATATACAGGTGTTTGAAACCTTCCTTATTTTTCAAAATAAAAATAGTGGAAGGATTTTATCCGTCCCTGGCACTTGCACTTTACTGTCTATTTAAAATAAATGAAAACAAATGTATCCTTTTCGCGCTGTACCGACCTTGCACCGAAGCGTTATACAACCCTGTCTCGTTCTTTGTTTTTATTGGAAATAGCTTCAGGCAACAGACAGGGTGTTTGTCAGCAGTTTATAACAATGACCAAATCCACTTGCACCATGCTTTCATTCTACTGAGCAAACTCTGGAGTCAGAAATTAATCATGTCTGTGCCCATGCACCATTCTTGTTTGCGTACAGAGAAACAAACACACATCATGAACACACTGTCTGTGATGCTGTATGCATTGCAGGCCCACATATATCTCTACAGGTGCAAATAATTACAGACCCAGTATAATAAACAACATCCTCCAGTGAATGCTTTGAATCCGTTTTAACATGGCAACAGTTTAGCCATTTGTAGCCCTTAATGACCTTACTTACATCTGTGCCAACAGGAAATCTCTCTTTAATGCTCCCTTGTATAAATTGCGGACAGAGCCTGGGCAGCCAAACAGCTGCCAAACCATCTATCCATCTCCACAGAAGCCATTCAATGGATTCCAGATTGCAGAACAAGAGATCTGCTATCAGAGCAGATGTAGTTCTGTGACCGAGGCTCATTAAAAAGAGACAAGAACTGTTGTTATATGGGGACCCACTAAAACTGGCCCATGACCATCTTTGAATATACACCCAAATAAATAAATAATAATTGAGCACTTTCCGTCTTTCTCCTCTTCCCGATCATTATACCTTTCTCTACACTGTGTTCCCGAACCCATCCCAGTTTAATCTTCCTCAATCCTGCAACGGCCATGGCAGTTAAAGAGGCACAGGGCATGAGATGCTATAGAGACAGAGAGAAAACGGAGGAGGAGAGGAGTCATTCAAGACAAATGGGAGAAAGAAATGAGAGAAGACAAAAAGGGAGTGAGAGAAGGTTGACATCTTGACTTATTGAGATTGATCAATTTCTGTTGGAGGAGAGTACTCGTGACACGTGTCAAATTGTATGTCAATAAAACCCATTGAGCTGAATTGAATGAAATTGAACCGAGCGACACAGAGCGGAAAGAGAAGAGTGAAACAGCCGAGGATAATAATTATTCTCTACTAAAGCAAAACTGAAACCCAATTTCAAACATGTGTTAATCATTATTAGTTTCTTTCATGATAAAATAACTGATCAACAACCAAATAGGCACACATTTGATCTATTCACTAGAGTGCAGGTACATACTGTACTAGCAACAATAAAAGTGGTGGTGCATTTAAAGAAAGAATGCTGACAAAGGCTAAAGGACAACACCTCCCTTTCCTTTCAGTGAAGCGACTGAGCACCTTCAGCTACACGCTGCTCGAGGCATTTAATCCAGGAACTGTTCAAACTTTTCTTCTGTAAGAAAAAGGCGTCTGTGTTTCTGTTGAAGTCTCTCCTACTAATGATGTGTCCCACAGACCTCAGCTCAATGAAAATGATCCATATATCAGTGAAAAATATTCTATTATATACCCCTATGTTTTAACTAGTTTGCCTTACAACTCCTTCGATACTGTTTTTATCCCATTTATGTAACATAGTTTTGAGTTGCTACGTGCACTGCATAGTCACCATCTATCTAGAATAGAATTGGAGGGATTAAACCCTCTTTAATGGTCACACATGCAGAGCACACAGCACACAGTGAAATGTGTTCTCTGCTTTTAACCCATCCTAGTACCAGGAGTCTAGTACTAGGAGCAGTGGGCAGCTATTGTACAGCGCCCGGAAGCAATGGGAGTGGGGGGGGAAAGCGGATGTCCGGTGCCTTGCTCAAGGGCACCACGGCAGGGCAGGAGGTGAACTGGGACCTCTCCAAGTAGAAGTCCACACTCCATATGGTCTGGTCGGGGACTTGAACCGGTGATCCTACGGCTCACAGTCCAAGCCCCTACTGACTGAGCCACTGCCGGATCTATACATATATCTGAATATATCTCTCCATCTTGTGTGTCTGGTTTCTTTATGACTCACTTCTAATTTATGTAGAACTTGACCCTTAAGCTTGAAGATGAAAAATGTTGAATAAAAAGTACAAAAAGGGACTGATGATACACGAGTCACGACTAGTCTAGAGAGACTTCTTCGCGTTACAAATGGAAGTGAAACGGTTGTCCAACTCAACATGCATACGTATGTATTGGGGCATGAAAGGAATACACATGGTATTCCCCTCTCCAATAATATTACCTCATCACATCAATGTAATTACTGTGCTGATATAACATGTATTATTCAGTTTCTTCCATATCAGTTTCTATCGCCTCCAGATGCTAAATGTTAATAAAGAGAATTAATGAGTCTATATGCTTACCTCCCCCCTCTTTACTCTTCGTCTTATATATCCCAAGCATTACACAGCCACAGCCACACCTTGTACCATTTCTGGCACTGCTATTACGGCGTTCCCCATTCCCTCTTCCTCCCTCCCGTCTCTCATCCCCCAATTCTCTTCTTCCCATTTCCTTCCCTCTTCCTGCATGTTCCTCCCTGCTCTCCCATCCCTTGCCTTTCTTATCTCTCTCCCTCTTTCTCAACCCTTCTGTCCTCACTCAGCCACCTCCATTTCTCCTCGTTTGAAACTGATTGTGTTTGAGGAGGAAACAGTTGACCTTGAGGACCAGTTCCAAGGTCAATCCCGCTTGTCTGAAGAAATAGAAAGACCAATACTTTCCCCGACAATCCCACACATTTGCACTCATGACAACAAGCACTCTCTAAAACAGAAATTCCCCCCCACACACACACACACACAATTGATATTGTTACAGATATGTAGGGAGCTCTGTGTCCAATCATTAACATAAACAAGAGAAGACAGATTTACACAAATATCTGATCGTCTCAAGATTTCACGTTTTCAATTGGAAGGATTAAGGTCAATAATAAAATTCTGCAAGGTTTAATTACCACCGAACAACCTTGTTACTAGAGTAAAGTGTATTATTTTTACAATATTAATCATACTGATTATTGAAAAAATAGACAGTTATTTACAGTAAGTGCATATCTGCAATATTGTTGCTTCTTTATAAATTCCTGCCCTACATTATAACCACACGATAACACATACCTCACAAAAGCACACTCTCACACCTTTAACACACACACACTTACCCTTCGTAGCTCAATTAAAATGCTGTTGTAAAGCCCTCAGGCAATGCCAGAGGCCAGTCCTCTGTGTGTGTGTTGCTCTTTATTACACACTTTCAGGTCAAACAAGCCTTCTCTCAGCACACACACACACAGTCCAACTTACTAACACCTTATGAGTAAGTGAGTTTGTAAAGTACATCTCCATGCTCTTTTTTTTTCTGTATGGTGTTTGGTGTAGTGGCTTTATTCTGGTGGTGTGGCAACCACCTGTTTTTGTAACCCCATTCAACCACTACAGTACCTGCCAAACTCCTGCTCACTGCTATTTTTAGATACTTCTGGTTCATAAACCTCCTGGCATCAACCCAGCAACAATCATTCAATTTTCATCACATTTACGTTAGTAAGCTGAAAACTCATCTCTTTCAAAAAACACTGCCTCTCCGCTGCGATCCATCTTGTTAATTACATTCCTCTCTCCCAACATACTCTAATCTTGTTCCAAATAAACGTATTTGCCTTTTCTCCTTGTAAAGCATCACAAGTGTCTTCACAATTGTACATTTGAAAGAAATCAAGGACTTAGAACTTTGACTTTTCTCGAATTTCTTTCATTGTGGGAAAAAATCCAGGTAATAATTTATGATGAGGAGTCAAGGCAGCATGATACGAGGTGTGGTGTGTGTGTGTGTGTGTGTGTGTGTGTGTGTGTGTGTGTGTGTGTGTGTGTGTGTGTGTGTGTGTGTGTGTGTGTGTGGTGTGTGTGTGTGTGTGTGTGTGTGTGTGTGTGTGTGTGTGTGTGTGTGTGTGTGTGTGTGTGTGTGGTGTGTGTGTGTGTGTGTGTGTGTGTGTGTGTGAGTACCTTCGGTGTGTATAGCAGACACATAGCTCCAGTTGTATCTCTTGACAATGTCCACCATAGCTCTTGCCTGCTGGGCATCTGAAGGCACCACCCGCATAAAGTACTTAAAAAGGCTCTGAAAATAATGGAAACTAAATCAATGGCAGGATTATTCTGAAACATTTAAATCATCCAGTTAGGCAATGTGTCGTGTCCAATTAAAGTAGCAATAAAGGTAGCAGTAACACATTCTCTCTCAAACATGTATGGGCTACTTGAATGAAATGTGTCCACAGGTTCCTGGTCTCACCTTGTCGCTGAGGTCCATACTGGTGGCAGAGTAGGCAATCTGTGGTATGTTGAACAGCTGTAGAAGGTTCTGGACCTGGATGGCCACAGAGCTTGACCCTGGTCCAATTAAACCCACGATGGGTTTCTTCCCCCGCATGGGAGTGGGCCGAGGGGTCTGAAACACTTCACCGTACTCGCTCCTCCGCCACCTCCTCCCCCTAGTCCCCCCCACTCCTCTGCGTCGTCAGAGGAGACCAGTGAATCCCGTATGAACTCGATGCTCTGCTCCAGAGCCACGGCCGAGTGCCAGCAGGAGTCCCGGATCTCGCAGCCCAGGGAGATGTTGGGCAGGATGAACGGGTCGGCGTTGATGCGGTCCAGCGTGTACATCATGGCCTCCACCCTCTGGATGCCGTACTGCTCCCGCACCGCGCCACATTTGCGCTCGTGTACCTGCGAAGAAGAAATCAAATCAAGTCTAATTGAGCTGGCATTTATGTAACAGTGTTGTGTAAATGTTGCAATTACTGATGATGGCATTCATTATTTAGATGCATTTTAATTTTGTTGTAGACTGAATGAACAGTAAGAATGTTGAACTAAGGCTTTTAACACATGGCTGCTTCACTGCACGAATAATATTAGTTTTATAGTCACAGGTCTGCTGTGTCTAAGAGTTATTTTTCTAGTTTGCAATTATCCGTAATGAGATGGAAAAAAAGATTAAATGTCAGTGGGTGGCTAAAGGTTCCTGGGGAAGCTAATGGAGGATGAAGGTTCATGGACTCACACAGAGGTACCCGTTCCACAAATGTAATGTCTGCTTTGGGACTTAATAAGCAGGGGAACATACTGCAACTCGCAGTGCCATAGATGCAAAAATCATCTCTAATCCTTATTATTTGACTATAATTGTATCCCTTTACTTCTGTTACATTTTCAAATTGTTTTCTCTTCAAATCCAGACAGGATATTAAAATACAAAGTTTGCACTGAATTCCAATGACAGACAAACAATCCTGCACACAGACAAAATACAAAATACCCCAAATTACCTTGTCAGCAGGAGGCTGATGATGGACAGAGAACAGCGCTCCGATGATGATGTCACCAGGATTGTGTGCTACAACTCGCCGTTCGGACAGGGCAGAGTCAGCTTCATAAGATCCCACCCAAATGGACAGAACTAACAGCAGCCGAAGCATCATCTTGGTCCGTTGAGGTAACAAAGGAGAAGCAGATCTCACATGTGTTGAGTAGAGCCTTCACAGGAAACTACTTGTCCGAGGAACACTTTTCCCGGCCATGGCAGGAGCTCGTGGCACAGATGAGTTTATGCGAGTGGATGATTGGAAAATATTCCTTTCTTCTGTGTTGACATTCAGATTTCAAGGTCTGACCATCACTGCAACAGCTGAGGCAGGTGCAGCAGTGCAACCTGGGAAAGTCAAAAGAAAACGTAGGCTCAGTCTCATTGGAGGAAACAACATCTGGCACCACCAATTATAAGGCAGAGTTGCTCTCCACAGTAACAGGTGAACGACAGACATGTTCACACAAACCTGTGAGTGGAGAATTCTTTGTAGCTGCTGCTGGATTTCACAGGCATGCAGCCTTCACAGGGTTTTTTGTAGTTTCATAGTTTATCTATTTATGCTTCATAACCTTCCATTTGATATCCTATGAAATAAGGACTTGACTATACGCATTAAGATTTGTTTAAGTTTAGTTTATCATATTATACCCTGCATGGAAAAATAGGGAAATACGATAACAACTATGATGGGGGATTTTAATCTCGTCTATCACTCAAACCTCAGATTGACAGGCAAACATTTTATCAGATCAAGACACCTATTTTAGTTCAACACAAGCAATTTGGGTAAATCATACCTTCAGTCAAGTTTAAGATGAAATCCAGACACATTCATAAAACTAGGTTCCAAAGACTTACATTTTTCTATAACCAATTTCCCTTCACACCTCGTCTTTTAAAGAAACTAATGATAGAGAAAAATGTATAAATGAAAGCCAGAGTTCATATTTGTCACTCTCACTCTCAAAGCTTTTGTGAGCAGCGCTTTCACAGCAAATGTCAATCACAGGACACTTGAAGTTTAATTGAAATGGGAATGAAGAACTGTGCCAATCAAATCAACATAATGACCATTGCCTTGGCTATCAATGAGCAATGGCTGTTTGTTCTTAATGAAGCGCAATGTGATGACTAGAGAATCAGCTCTACACCAGTGCTCTTGATTTATGTATGGAGGCGTTTCAATCCCTGGCCTAGTCCTGTTCTTCATAATGCCCCGCTCTAAATCACTGACAGGGCAGAGTCACCACTGTGTCAACATTATATCAATAACACAAGACAACATCATATCACACCTCACAGCTGCCGTGTGGAGTCTTACTCGTGAAAACATGACGTCAACAAGGTCACATTAAAGCATCGACAGTCCCAGTTTTCTTTGAATTTATTTTTGTTTTGGTCCTTGAAGATCAAGATAAGATAAAGAACAAAATAAGGTAAGAGAGCAACAAGAAACTATCAGCCGATTTAATGTCCTCCTCAAGTGTTTGCCCCTTGACGCTAACAAAATCAATCTGGTGTGTTATGCCCTGTTCTCCTGCTGCTCTGATTGTAACCTATTACTTTCACACTGGCTTTTCGTGATCTTTCCAGATGTGCCCCCCTTCCATTGTCATCATTACAAAATGAATTGTTAAGATAAATTGTGTTACAGAAAGAAGAAACAAAGAATTTGGCAAAAGCTTTCAGGTGATGATTCAAACAGACCTAGAGAACACATCTAGCTACACAAACTACACCAAGCATAGATAGGAGGGACATCAGTGTCCTCCTCTGAGTAAACATTAAAGTAGCCATCCCTGCATTAATGGGCAAGTCTTATCATTTGCTTAACCTCAGAGTTACTCAAATAATTTACTCCCCTGCTATGGAGCAATCTAATTGACCGTAAACAGCAGGGGAGCAGGGACGGTTTAGACGGCATCCACTGCTTATGCAAAACAGGATCAAGGTCGTGACAGGGGCGATGGTGGTTAGCTCAGAGGGGAAAGGAGGGAGACTGAGGGGGTTAAGGTAGTGTTGGATAGAAAAGAGCAATAGAGGAGAGGGACATGCTAGAAGGAAAGAAAACCGAGTGCAGTATTAGACAAAAAGACAGAAGGTGGGAGGATTTGGTGAGGAAAGGGGGAACAGCGGCGTGGGAGAAGGAAGCAAAAGCGGAAGTGCATGTAGAAAGATGAAGAGGAGGAGAGATAAAGCTAGAAAGGGAGATGAGAACAGAACAAGAGAGAGAGTGATAAAAAGAGGCATCAGGGGACAGAGAGTCTCACTGAACATAATTAACATGCTAGTGTCAGGATGGCAACAGGCCTAACCGCTGCTCCCATAATGAACAAATAAAACAAAACTCGACACACACACACTGTCTGTCTGTCTGTCTGTACCAATGATGCGATTGTGTCTTCGTCTACTGTTCCCTAGATCTACTGCCACATTAATGTGAAGTTACAAATGACACTGCTAACTCAGGTCATTCAAATTCCCACTCACCTAAAAGTCCTCTCCCCACCCGCTTCTCTCTCCCTGAGACAAGCCACTGTTTCATTTGCAATCGTCTCTTCGGTATGCCTCTCTCACACAGTGGCTTACATGCTGTGCCTCTGTCACACTCCCCCTCTGTGTCCCTCTCTTGTTGCGTAGGCCTAACTGAGAGGAAGAGAAAATCAAATCCTCATTCCCTAAACAAACATTTTGCACACGCTATTAGGCATTTCTACGTCTAGTTCTATCCAAACTACGCACAAGGGCATTTCAAAAACCTTCCAAATCAACTTCTACACACTTAAAGAGACATCACAGGCGGAGACCAGCATTCTCCCTCCCTCTCTGTCTTGCTTTAATTCAATGAGTTGCATTAGTGCAAACTCACACTCTTTACGTGTTGAGAAAGCATTTCATTTAGTGTTCATTAAACAGGGATGATAATAATAATTACAATCCATCTAAAAGAATCCCTGGTAAGCAAACACATTTATTTTCTCCGTCTTGCTCTGTGTGACGCACAGACATTGCAGTTTGTAATAAATGATGGAGCAGGGTCAGCGTCTGGAGGTTTCAAAATAGATTGCTGTTGCTCTTTTTATCGTCCGAGTGGCTTGAGTTGGACTGTAAAACTGTTTTACTGTAAGTTTTGACAAATTAAATGAATTGGGGAAAAAAGTGTCCTTAGATAAATGTACATCAGGACACAAACTGACGCAATCGAGACCTAAACATGCTTAAATGGAGGCATCCTGAATGCCCTATAGTTATTGTGCATTCAACGACATGATCTTAAGAAAGCATTATCTCATCACCTTCTGGCCGTGTGCACTTGTAAGAGTTATATACTACCAGCAGAGAATGTAGGGAAAAAATGGAGTACCAGCATCACAGTTTAATAACCGATAACGCATCTTTAAATAAAAGAGAATGTTTGTATCTTCCTGCGAATATAACTGAATGAAAGTTCAACCGAGCAAATTGGCACCATCAAGCTATTCCATAACGCAATGCTTCCAAAATAATTCATCGGCAACTAGCATGGGTCGGACTGTGATTTCTGTTGTGTACACACCACAAGGAAGCAGCAATATTTCAGGGAAGCTTCAGTTATCCAGGGGAGGTTTGTGCTCATCTTCCATGTGACAATGTGTCTCCATGTGTGTCTTGTTCCCGAGTGGACAGGGGACTTTATTTTGCAGCAGGAAATAAGGCGTTTCAGCAAATCTAAAAAGTTCAAACGTGTATTTAGCTCTTTAGTGACTGCTGCCTTGTTTCTGAAACTACCACAGTGCCGCTATAGGAGCTGTCCCTGGTGCTGAGACCACTGAGGCTTAAAGACACCTACACTACATTCATGTTTGGTTCTTACATGCATCTACCCTGACTGCTACAGCTAAATACATTTGTCAGACATTCCATCTAATCACACTCACTGAATGACCTTATTGGACAATTTCAGGCAGGAAGATGTCAAACCCCCCATCAGAATCTCTCTGAATCAAAATTCAGTGTAGTGATCAAGCCAACATCTATATCACATTATGTCACTGAACGCACTATTGAGAACATTGGATTATCTCCCTTTGGTAATGTTATACAACACAGTGTCTGAATAAAACATACATGTAAAGTATTTGTGCCAACACAGTATTGACTACCTGCTGCAGCTGCACACCAGACAAGGTGTGAGACAGCGGCGCCTGACTTTACTCTCCCAAACAAGCTCTGACCTCAAATCACTTAATCTGCAGCCATATCTCAATCGTCTGTTTCAACGACCTCATTGTAGCTGATTTGCATGTTGTGTCTATGGGGCTTCGTTGATGTTCATTTAGCGTCACTATAAAGCAATGCATTAGCTGATATTATGGATGTGCAGCGTTCGGGCAAGCTGCCTCTCTCCAAGGAGAAATGAAATCCGGAGACAACAACAATGACTGGCGCAGAGCTGCATCCGTCAACCGCAGTAGGAGATCAGAGTCCATCATTTGCACCGAATCAAACACTCGTGCGATTATTTATTTTGTACAAGCGAATGGTGCAAAGCATGACAGAGACACCGTCTGAAATTAACCTTGTTACAGCATGCACGGATAAAAGCCAGGTTTCTGATCCCTCTCCGTCCTATTGGGATGTATCTCTGGAAATAACCTTAATATAATTCAAGGAGTCCCGATGTAACTGCAAGTGAGTCCCTCCATGGATACTGCAAGAACAATAATATCAAAGTGCGACTCTGAGCAGAATATTGAGTAGGGCAGGCGGGATAAGTGTGTGAAGAAACACGGTGGTCTTTTCATTACATTTCTGCAAAAATCGTAATCTTACCTTATTTGATTATATGTCTCGCTGGCGTCCTTGACACGGTTTGGCAATTAGGTTGCAAGTTCCAACACGCAGAGAGAAGACACTGCCGATAACGTGTATTCCAATGTCAAACACACTGGAGCTGTCTCTGTGCAGAGCTCCCTCCGTTTTCCAGTCACGCACACCTGAGCGTGTCTCCAAACACCTCGCGCCCCTCGCTCCTCCTCTCGTGCCTAAGCCCCTCTCCACAACCAATCCCACCTATCTGCGAGCTTTATTTCGCCTCTCATCCACTCCTTTCCAGCTCTCCATCTTTATAACCTCCAGTCCATCTCCATTTAATTCCCCCCTTTTAGTCTAACTGGAAGAAGTACTCAGATCTTTAAGTAAAAGTACAAGTTGCAAAGTGCAGGAATACTCTGTAACAAGTAAAGGTTACTCAAGTACCAAAAGCGAAAGTACTCATTATGTTCATTACTCATTATTGATGCAAAGTGTTATCAAAGCTGGTAAAGGTGCAGCTAGTTTTAGTTACCTTACCCTGCAGGGTAGCTTGTACATTTACACCAGGTGTAACTAAAGTCTTGATTGTATTTCACACCATTAATCAAAATATGCAAAGTAACCAAAGGTATTAGATACATGTAGTGGAGTAAAACAAAGTCGAAGTAAAAAGTAGCAAACAATTTAAAGCCCTAAGTAAAGTACAAGTAGCCTACCTCAAAATTGTACTTAAGAAAATTACTTCGTTTACGCCGCTTAATTTCACTCAAACACCAACCTTTTCATTTGGCCTCCTCTCCTCTTATCTTGTATGTCCCTTGGGTCTCTCAGCTTGTTTTTCAACATTTCTTTCACCTCATCTATCTTGCTTATCCTCCTGTCCTTCATCTTGTCTTTCTACCTGATGAGAAGTGAGGACAAACACAAAAACTGTGTTCCTAAAATTGGACAAGCTAGCAGCTAGTTTGCCCTGACTAATTGCTAACAACATGACTGTTTTGCTAGCAAGGCTAATTGCTTTCTAAAACTGTTTCTTCGTCAAGTTGTGATTCCCATTTTCCGAGATATCCAGTTTTCTGCCACCTACGCACCAAAAAAGTCGTCTTCTGTGGTGCATAAACTCAACCCACACTACTACAAACCGACATTACACACCACCGAAAAGAGCGAAGTAATTGTTCAGACAGAACACCTGTGACCTGCGCGATTCAGCCAATCAGAGCTGACTTCCGGTTTGTTGTCACTTTCTCTCTGTTCCAAAAGTGTCCTACGTTTAAATGTGACTTATTGACATGAACACAGCCCCTACCAATAATTAAGAATAGGCCTACTTTGCATAAAACTAATGTGCTGTTCAAAGATATTATGATTTTTTTTAAACGATTGTCTAGATAGGCTTTAAAAGCACAGTGTAATTAAAATATAGCCTATGACTACAGATTTCCGAATCATAAAACCACACATTTGGTAATACAATAAACTGCAGTGCACATCACATTATACACACCATACACAAATATGCATAGCCTATTAGTAATTTAGCCTAGCTAAAATGGGAACAGGTCTGATTTGCATTAATTGATTTCACTTGCCAATGTTTAAACATTGATATCCCTAAATGGCGAAAGTGGAATGTCCAAATAAAGATTTACATTTTGTTTTACAGTTACCATCCACCAATCATAGTCACTCTGTTGACTTACTGTTTTGTCTTTGGATATATCTGGAAAGAGGTTGGTTGATAGCCAACATTTGAAAACTCATTTTGAAAAAAACGAGTAGGCTAAAGCTCTCAAAGCTAAGTAGATTGTAGCTTTCAGTATCTATTTTTTTATTTCCCTTGTGTGCACCCATCTGAGTCAATGGTCCTTTTGACTTGTACTGTAAAGCCTGGACTCACACGCACCTTTAATTAAATTGTACTGATCAAAGAAATGGACGCAGGGCCTAGTAGGCGATCAGTGGTTCTTCTAATAGCCTCCTGTGTAGAATGAAGCTGGACCGTCTCTCTCCCCTCGGATCACACACACATCAGAGGTGACGCTGTAAACTGGGATAACGACGCACTGGAGGAGATCGATAACATTTGAAGTTTCATGGCGGTCACAGAAGAGCCATTAACCTATACAGCTTCGATTGGCGCCAACTTTAAAGACCCACAGAGATCAAATCATTAAAAAATCTAAAAAATCAATAGGAATCTAATGGAAATATCCTGCCCCCCTGCAAATGTCTCCAGCCATAATAACACTGACTGCAAGCAAAGACTGTCTCAGGTTTTGTACGAAAATATACTTGTTTGTGTACCCTATTTTAAAGGGCATGGCAACTTTTTATGAAGATAACTTTTCCTTTAAAAAACACTGAATTTATGTTTTTTTTTACTGGAAGCAATATTTAGAAATGTATGTTGCTTTATGACTGAACAATATTCCCTTAGAAAACAAATAATATGTAACTACTTTGTTTTATCATATCCATGCATCTAATGTTAGCCTACATACATATTGCAGTATTTTTATAGGGTTTAAACAAACAAAAATTACAAGTCGATATTTCATGATCACTCTTTGATGCAACTGGCTATAAAATACATCTTACTTCTCCTATGCCATAACACGTAAAGGGGAGCTATCTGAGGAAGCGCCTGACTCGATTACGAATCCCAGACATGAACTTGTGTGTTTTAGGAGAAATAAATCTTTACTCGATCATGCAATTATATAAAGTCCCATCCACGAGTGCAAAACAAGAGAAGTTACATACCTTTGCATGCAGGACAGGTGAATGCTCCTGGAGAAACACAGCATCCCTTCACGCGTGCATCAGCGCATCATGCTGTCTGTGGGTAATCTACGTTTTCACTATGGCAACAAATGAACCCCCCTCTCTCTCTTTCTCTCTCCTCCGCTCCAATGAGGAGGCTCCGTTCGCGTCACAGGTGATCCTCTCTCTCTCTCTCTCTCTCTCCTCTCTCTCTCTCTCTCTCTCTCTCTCTCTCTCTCTCTCTCTCTCTATTTCTCTCTCTCTTTCTTTCTCTCTCTGTCTCTCTCTCTCTCTCTCTCCCTCTCTCTCTCTCTCTCTCCCTCTTGTTCTCTCACTCTCTGTATCACACCTACCTCCAAGATACCATCTGGAGATGGAAACTGATAGAGAGTAGCCTGGGAGGAATGAAGATCGAGAGAGAGAGACAGGGTTGGGATAGAAAAAAGGGTTTTAAAGCTTGGCTATGACAAGGCTTGGATTAATTTGCCAGCCAAATGCATTTAGGATTAGCAGACCATTAAAAGAGCAATGCCATAGGCCCACACACACACACACACACACACACACACACACACACACACACACACACACACACACACACACACACACACACACACACACACACACACACACACACACACACACACACACACACACACACACACACACACACACACACACACTGGACAGGGCTTTAGCTGATGCAGTGATAGCCTTACTAACCCTGACCTTTATCTCTCTCACTCTCTCTCTATCCCTGATCTAACTGGCCAATGTACTGGTGCATATGCTTATAGACGACATAAAAAAAGCTCTCTGTCTCTATCTAATTTTTTCGCTTGTGTGTCTGGCTATAAATATTGTGTCAACATGGTAGTCCTTATCTTTTAAGTTGTCACGAGCCATTACAAAACTATAAAACACCCAAGGCTCAATTACCAGTATGCAAAGCTTGCAGTTGCCACAGGATACGGACACTCAGGAGCCCAAAAGACCCCATGACTTTGTTGCAATTTTGTAATTTCATTAGGGCAGTAAGACTAGCCTACAGCATTTTTATCTCTTTTTTTTCTTAATGTCTGGTCAAGGGTGAAGTTGAACTGATAATAAGATAAACCTTTATAAACAGAAAATGTGGGTTTCTCAGTGGCTTTACACGGTCCTACAAATGCCAAAAGTAAAAAGACTAGTTGCCTCCAATTTAATGAACATTACATTCTGATTGAAGAGCTGGATCCCCTCAAAGGGCCAGACTGTGTAATCAAACAGAAAATAAACCTAATGAAATGTTCCAGCAGCTGGCCAAATATCAGCAGGTCACACAATCAATCGAACAGCGAACAAAATGGTACCTATCAGTTACAATAAATCAGACAAGTTACCTGACAATTCCACAATGCAGTAATTGAACTAACAGTTGAAGTTCCACAGAATGTTAAACTGGCAACGTACCAGCTTTGGACAGTGTCGAATTTAACTATTTAAATATGTAAATGTATTCATAACTTCCATTTATATATCCATATAACTTACACTTGTCTTTAATTGCTTCTCATACATTTCACAATCAGGCAGCTAACACGAACACCACATTGATTTTTCATTGATCTAGATTATGTGATGTATTTACCATTGACCACCTGAACACAAATATGATGCACACAACAAGGTCTGCGATCAATTGAATGCACCATTAAACGATTGACTGGACGGCAGTGAATTATAGGAAACCGATTGCTGCAATTTCTCACTGGAGGTGTTGAAAATAAATTCTGCCATTTTTTTTAATGGGATATCTTTGTTGTTGCAATATGACACATTTAGAGGTAAAATGCAGAATTTAGAAGATAATCCTTATTCTGAAATTAACACTGAGATATAGATGGATGTTAGGTAAATTGTCTGTCCGAGTAGCTGCCTCAAATGGGTTACATTACATTACATTGCCATGGAAATGTGATGGATCCTTGCACACACAGAATTGAGTGGATCAGTCACACAGAAATCAACAATGATTAGAGACTCCGACACACAGGACATTTCTGTCAGCTGTCACATAGAGTCCTTGTTTTTTAAACCGAGCTGTTTAGCACAGATAAAATGCCAACCCTTCACTGCTGTAATAAAAGGAAATCAAGCAGAAACCAATGGATCAGCTCAATTTGACTCATTAGATTCCAGTCTCTTTCACACATTCAGAAACCAATTCAACTCCTACTTGCAAAGAATGACACCTGAAACGTGACACTGTTAGGCCAAATGTGTGGGCTACAGTGGAGTGCATCACAGCGACAGGTCCCCTGGTTCGAAGGAAATAAGATTTCAGAACACCCTATACTTGTATGTATGACTGTAATGTAATGTGTGAGTGTACAGCACAGGCATCTAAACATCCATAGGGGTAACATTCTCTTTTTAACACACTCCTCCGCAAAACACAAGCACAACAGAGTCAGTGTCACAGTCGGCAAATCCATTATTCAATGGCATTTCAAAATAACATTGCTTTCCCATGGTTGCCATAAACACATAGCTGATTTACAGGGTTGTCACTTGTCTGAGATATTCAAAGTAGGACACACAAAAAACTGCAATCACATAATGCTAACGGAGAAATAAGTCTGTCAGTTATGAAACATTCACTCTCATGTAATGTGATTCCTGCTTCATTGAAGAAGTGAATATTGGGGTTTTAATGTAACTGAAGGATTTTCTTCTATCACATCTTCCAATGTCACTCTTTTGTTTTAAAGGAACTAAACAATACAACTGTGATATGTAGTAAACCTTCACCTCTTATATTTAATTCCTAATACGCCTGATCATCTTGATTGTTTTGCTTGTGTTATCATAAGGCATGTATGCTTCCTTAAGATGCTTGATACATCCCAACTACTGTACATGTTTAACACGTTCACCAGTTTGATGAAACAATGTCACAATGCCAACCCTTTTTATGTGACACTTTGACACCTATTTTACCATAATGCAACTTGACTGCAAAGAGTTTGAAACTAGCTGAAAACCGCTGTAATCAAGTGAATAATCTTACCTCATCAACATATACCTAATCATAAAAAGCCATTCAAAAGATTTGAATTTCCTTTAAAATATAAACCTAGAACATATTTGCATTTAGCAGGATTTGTGATATAACTTAACACTGTATTGGTTGTTATCTATCACATTTTTAGGATGTGATAGGATGAATCACACTTTCGAAAAGAAGGTTATGTCCCCGGATGTTCTGGCAGTCTTTTACGGATTCTGGGTGCATACAAAACAAACTAGAGGAAGCCTCAATGTCTGTGTAAACTTCCAGCAGAGGATGACAAGCTGTCACAGTGTCTCTGACAACCAAGATAACCTGGAAACAGGGACAGCACACAAACGTTGGATGCTGCAGCACCACAATATTCAAAAAGGAACATCACAAAAAATGTAGGAAAAAACGTATAAACCAAAAGATATTCAGTTAACTGTCACAGAAAGTTCACACTTGAGAAATTGAAAGAAGGGAAATCATTATTGTTGAATATAGATTTTCTGTTGATCAATTAATCTTATCTGTAGATCTATCTTTCTCACTCTGTCAAGATGCAGATGAGGAGCATTAGGTCACAGGTCAGCAATAACACACACACACACACACACACACACACACACACACACACACACACACACACACACACACACACACACACACACACACACACACACACGCACACACATACTTATCTCCTTTCATCACTCTTGAGCTGTGAACTGCTGTGATGAAAGGAGCCCATTACCTGTGAAACGGTGTGAGAACAACACCATTTGGGTGGACTACAGACAGTTCCACCTGTTTCAATACATTTGACTGATAGCAATGTTTTAATATTCTTGCAAAGAAACAATGTATCTCCTTTGGGAACAAGGTGCAAATTAAGTTTCTTCCTTTTAGTAGACATTTTGAAAGATTTGTCTGACGTGTGGGTGGATTTTGAATAAATACGCTTTCTGAACTGAAAGAAGGTCACATAACCATTAGATATACTGCAAGCTGGTCAAATCACCAGTGGTCCCCCTTTAATGCTGTCTCATTACGAAAAGGAAACAATAACAATGCTATGACAGGTCCCTGTGGGCTTCCTCTGTTTCAGGCAATAAACCAATAAATGGGTCATGCTGCCCTCTTGTGTCTGGATGGGATAAAATATAAATATATGTATGAGAAATGTTGATGTCACATGGTTGTTGAAACATGCAGGAGTAACTTGATTGAGTGAACTGCTGTTACTGGAGAGCTTTAAAGAAAGTGGAATTCTCAGAAAGTTCAAAGAAACAGCTCTCTCTCACACACACACACACACACACACACACACACACACACACACACACACACACACACACTCACAGTCTCTCTCTCAGCAGCCCTGCGGTCAGGTTTATCCTGTGATGGTCACTCATGTGCGCTCCGCTGCGCTCCTGCAGCGGATAAGCTGCACCCCGTGCCTGGCTCCGGCAGCATGTGACCGGCTTGTGATCCTGAGGATTGCGCAGATGACTTTATGCTCTGGGCCTAGTACTGTCTGTACTAGTCTGCGGAATGTGGCAAAGCATATGGTGGAGAACAATCTCTCTCACTCTCGTTTTCTTTCCACATACATTCTTGTATTGTGCGGATGACCGTCACGCTGTACCATTATGAGGACATGTTGATGTATTTTATTGTAGGCTACAATGTTTTTTAAGCACCTGTAACTTTGTTTAATGCTACATTTGTTACATGTTTATTGAATATATTATAATTAATTATTCAAACCATATTTACTACCTATGCCACCATGATCAAATGCTTTTTGTCAGCACAATACAGCCTTAACTAGCCTACTTCCAGAAAACTAATGTATTCCCATTATTATTTATTACATCAATGAAACACAAGGACAGGATATTCTGCTGCAGTTTCAATATTTGTACTTCAAATACATATGGTTAACAATACTGGTATTTCTTTTTTTACACTTTGGATTTGATAGGTGATCGTTTATTACCATGATATTGTAACCATAATGCAATCAACTGATACAAATGTTGACACAGTTTGCATATACATAACTTAGCATCCTTCAACCTAAGCTCTGTTATCGTCTTTGTGTGTCTGTGTATGTACGGAAGAACACCGAAAATAATGGCCTGTAATGAACTGCGAACAAAGGAAATGCACCTTGAAGAAGCAGAACAAAAATTGTTGTAATTAACACAAAGAAAAACTCTTCTCACTTTCTCACACATTAATTGAAATTAAATGGATTACAGCACCAACTTAGCTCAGCTGTGTACTTTTTTCTCAAACATAGATTTTTGTTACGCAACAGTGATAAAAAAAAAGCGTTTGATGGTTTGTATTCTTTATTAAACATGTCTGCCTTTCTGTAGTGGAAAAGGAGAAAACTGCCACAGATTTTCACATTTATGTGGCATGAAAAGAGTTTGTAACTTACTTTAGATTGTTACATCTTAAGTGAATAAGGTCAGTTATGTGAACTTAATCTTACACACAAGCTACAAAGGCTTTATGGAAGTATTGAATATGAAATGATCAAGTTATTTCAAGTGTTACATATGTTGTTCATTTTTTGTTTGTTGGACGACTTTAGTTAGACTAATATTACCCCTATAATCTACATTTTTCCAATGGTTTTTTTCGCACCAAAGCTGCAACAAATTGTTTAAAGTTTAGCTTTTCAGGCCATGATTTGTAATACTATTGTTGTTTTGTATACAGAAACAAGCACTGTGCCTATTATTTTAAGTTTTGAGCTCATCATGTTTGCTTAACCTTTAGGATGTACATGGCCTCACAAGGGTACATCTCAATGGTTATGTATTTTCTGTCATTATTGTTGAGATAGTTGAAGGTGATGATTAGCCGAAGATAAGTAGCCTACAGTATATGTCTTAAGATAGCAGTAACTTGATATGTCTAACTTACTCAGGATGGTTTTTTTACTGTATTTTAATTTAGACATAATGGGGAAGCCATATTGAGCAGAACTCCTGCATTACTTTATACCCTGAAGAACAACTAACCTAAAGTCTGGCCCTACTGAAAACGGGCACAGCTTAAGATCACTGTGGCACGATACCTAATTCTCATTAATGTTCTGTGGAATTTAACATTTAAATCTTCTTATATTCTTTTAGTCTTTCATCCCTGGCTTTTTCCCATTTTAAATGCAAACTGGATAAATTCCGGGCCAGAATTTGCTAAGGGGGGGGGGGCACACACACTCTCTCTCTCTCTCTCTCTCTCTCTCTCTCTCTCTCTCTCTCTCTCTCTCTCTCTGCCTGGGGTAAAGTAAGGCAGGTCAGCTGGTCTCAAGATAAAATTTAGGATTCAGGATTATTATCCTGAGCATGTGATGGTGTGTGAGGGCTTGTGTGTGTGCCTTTCTGAGTGTGTGAGATCACAATGAGATCACACACTTTGTCAAAGGACAGCCCCTAAAACGGCTCAACGGCTGGCTGGGTTTAACAGAGTGAGAGGTGGAAGGAGGTTTGGTGGAGGGTTAGATGGTGGGGGAGAGGGGAAGCAAGTTTCAGAAATCTCCAAGCTACAACCTTTGAGAAGTAAGTCTTAGTGATTGTATAAATACAGGTAACAGCAATCCTGTATTTCTCTGCTTGTACCCTTCTAACTAGATGTAACTTTCTGGCAGGGAACGTACTCCTCTGTGCTGCTTTTGAGTCTAACCATTTCAGCTGCAGTCTGTGAAGGCATCAGGCTTTAATTTGAGCATCTTCTTAGCAGGACTTTACATTCCCACTGTAGTTAAGACTGGAGCTCCTCTGACTTTTCATCATGAAGAACTTGTATGTATCTGTAGTTCTGCTGCAGCTCATTGGGACTTGTTTATGCCAATACCCTCGCCCATGTGCCAACTCAGAAGGCCTACGGACCAAAGAGTGTTGCCCTGTGTGGGACGGGGATGGCTCACAATGCGGTGCTATGTCAGGACGTGGTTTCTGCACCGAGGTGGAGGTCTCCGATGAGCCCCATGGGCCCCAGTACCCCCACAGTGGGATTGACGACAGAGAGCGATGGCCTTTAGCTTTCTTTAACCGGACTTGTCGTTGTGCTGGAAACTATGGAGGTTATAACTGTGGTGAATGCAGGTTTGGTTACTGGGGTTCAAACTGTGCTGAGTACAGGGAGTCAGTGCGCAGGAACATCCTGACCATGTCACCTGCAGAGCAACAGAAGTTCACCTCTTATCTGAACCTGGCAAAGAACACCATCAACGCTGACTATGTGATCTCAACGGCAACAAGAGCAGAGATGGGGGAAAACGGTGAGAACCCCCTGTTCTCTGACATCAACTCCTATGATCTCTTTGTCTGGATGCACTACTACGTGTCCCGGGACGCCTTCTTGGGAGGGCCAGGGAACGTGTGGAGAGATATTGACTTTGCCCATGAATCTGCTGCATTCTTGCCATGGCACCGAGTCTTCCTGCTCCACTGGGAGAATGAGATAAGAAAGCTGACTGGAGATTTTAACTTCACTATCCCATACTGGGACTGGAGGGATGCCCAGACCTGTGAGGTATGCACCGACGCTCTGATGGGGGGACGCAGCCCCCTAAATCCCAACCTCATCAGCCCCGCTTCAGTCTTCTCCTCATGGAAGGTGAGAAAATAAATGCTATTTCTCTGAATCTCATTGTGAGTGTGACTGTGAGTGAAAACTGCATGTTTAACTATGTGTTGATCTATTAGCAAATATTTCTTATCCATTATTAGGAAACAAAAGATTCCTTTCTCCAGGAAACAAACAAAGGCTTGTTTTCCCCTATTGCACTATGCAGGTTTACTTCTAAAGCTGGTTTAGCCTCTTAATCCAAAGAAATGTGCGATTTGGTTTGAAACATTACATTACATTATATTGCATTTAGCTGACGCTTTTATTAAGAAAACAGAATCATATAAGTACATCAGGTTTCATAGAGCTAAAACATTTCAAGTGCTACTCAACTGGCTTTAGATAAGCCAGTCCTTTATTAGTATATAAGTGCTTTGTTAATAATTATATCGCTCGAAGTGGAGTCGAAAGAGATGAGTTTTCAATCTCCCCCGGAAGATGTGTAGGCTTTCTGCTGTCCTGATTTCAATGGGGAGCTCATTCCACCATTTTGGAACCAGGATAGCAAACCCACATGTTTTTGCTGATGAGAACTTGGGTCCCCCTCGCAGTGCGGGTGCAGAGAGCTGTTTGGCTGATGCAGAGCGGAGTGCACGTGCTGGGGTGTACGGTTTAACCATGTCCTGGATGTAGGAAGGGCCAGATCCATTCGCAGCATGGTACGCAAGTATTATTGTCTTGAAGTGGATTCTAGCAGTTACCGGAAGCCAGTGAAGGGAGCGGCGTGGTGTGGGAGAATTTAGGAAGGTTGAAGACCAGGCGAACCGCTGCATTCTGGATGATCTGCAGAGGTCGGATGGCACATGCAGGTAGACCAGCCAGGAGGGAGTTGCAGTAGTCTAGGCGTGAGATGAGGAGAGCCTGGACCAGAACCTGAGTCACTTTCTGGGTCAGGTGGGGACGTATCCTCCTGATGTTGTAAAGACTGTATCTGCAGCAGTGGGTTGTAGCAGCAATGTTTGCAGTGAAGGACAGTTTGTTATCTAGGGTCACACCCAGATTCCTTGCAGTCTGAGTCGGGGAAACAATAAAGGTGCCGATGTTGATTGTTAGGTCAAGAGTGGGACAATCTTTTCCCGGAAGGAAAAGCAGTTCAGTCTTGTCAAGGTTGAGCTTGAGGTGATGGGCAGACATCCACTGAGTGATGTCAGCTAGACAAGCAGAGATGCGTGCGACGACCTGGGTCTCTGAGCGGGGAAAGGACAGAATTAATTGGGTGTCATCAGCGTAGCAGTGGTATGAAAACCATGCGGGCTAATGACTGATCCGAGCGAGTTTGTGTACAGGGAGAAGAGGAGGGGACCAAGAACAGAGCCCTGAGGGACCCCTGTAGTTAATTCACAAGGGTCGGACTCGGACCCTCTCCAAGTAATCCTGTAGGTGTGGTCTTTGAGGTATGAGGTGAGGAGGGAAAGTGCAGAGCCTGAAACTCCAAGTTCTTGGAGAGTGCGAAGGAGGATCTGATGATTCACCGTGTCGAATGCAGCAGACAGGTCCAAAAGGATGATGACAGAGGAGAGGGATGCTGCTTTAGCAGTGTGCAGTTCCTCAGAGACAGCAAGGAGGGCAGTTTCTGTTGAGTGACCTGCCTTGAAACCAGACTGGTGCGGATCCAGAAGGTTGTTCTGATGGAGATAACAGGAGAGTTGTTTAAAGACAGCGCGTTCAAAAGACAGCGCGTTCAAGTGTTTTAGACAGGAACAGGAGGAGAGAGACAGGCCTGTAGTTTATAATGAAACCTGCCATTTCTTTTTTTTAAGAATTGCCTTCAACGGATTCATTCAACATAACAGATCAGAGGGGAAATCCTACTTCAGAGGCTGTAGACCACAGGGAAAATATAAAAGATAGCGTCTTCTCAGTTATTGAGAGAAGTCTGTCCAGAAACTTGCAGTAGTTTGTATGTTCTGCATTTTGATATTTGGGGTAGAGCTTCAGGAAGGTCTATGACCCTTAAACCTAAGTAACTTACAAAATGTGTGTGTGTGTGTGTGTGTGTGTGTGTGTGTGTGTGTGTGTGTGTGTGTGTGTGTGTGTGTGTGTGTGTGTGTGTGTGTGTGTGTGTGTGTGTGTGTGTGTGTGTGTGTGTGTGTGTGTGTAGGTGATCTGCACCAATCCCGAGGAGTACAACAGCAGAGAGGCCTTGTGTAACGCCACAGGGGAGGGTCCACTGCTGCGCAACCCTGGCAACCATGACCGCAACCGCATGCCGAGACTCCCCACAACAGCTGATGTGGATTTCACTGTGGGCCTCTCGGAGTACGAGTCGGGATCCATGGACAGATTAGCCAATGGGAGCTTTAGAAACGTCATAGAGGGTAGGGGTGTTAGACACACACATACTGTGCACATTATTATAATTCTTAACAATTAAAGCTGAATCCAATCCTTGGTCTAATCTGTCCAATCAAGTGGAAGACTATGTATGCAGTTAGTTCCTGCAAGGGTAGACAATTACATGTCTGTCTGCATCAAAGAATAACAAGAACAAATAGTGATGTGGAAAACTTCCCAGATAACAGATTGTCTCCATGATCCGGGCTTTTTACAATGGAACATCATTTTATTTTAATTACATTACATGTTACTTGTTAGACGCTTTTATCCAAAGCGACTTACATACTCAATACTGTGGGCAATCCCCACAGGAGCAATTTGGGGTGAAGTGTCTTGCCCAGGGACACAACGACATGCTGACTGCAGTGGGGTTTGAGCCTGTGCTCCCTTGATCCGAACACCAAGACATTAGTCCACTGCGCCACACGCCTCCCTTGATCCTAATAAACCAAAGAGTCTGAGGGCACGTAAAATACCAAGCCATAGCAATCAACAAATGATTCACGTTTTCTTGTCCACAAATAGATGTGACTGTTAAAACGTCATATATAACTTTTAAGTGACTTTTGACATTCCTGCAACAAATGTCTTTAGTAGAAATATGGGGCTTGTCTACACTGTGACTGATGATCACACTACTCACATGCCTGAGGCATGTAAACATGTGTCTCTTTGATTCTCTTCTCCTATATACATGTTTTTACTTTTCTTTCCACTCGCAGGCTTTGCCAGTCCGACGTCAGGTATGGCAGCTCCAGGCCAGAGCACCATGCACAACGCCCTGCATGTCTTCATGAACGGCTCCATGTCCTCAGTGCAGGGCTCAGCCAACGACCCCATATTCCTGCTGCACCATGCTTTCATTGACAGGTACAATGAAGTCTATTAATACACAGAGGAAGATAGAATCATTTATGGTTACAGCATCACTTAGTGCAGCGTATACCCAATTGTGTTTGTTAAGATGAACAAAGAGAAAATAAGTTAAGAGGCAAAAGAAAAGTAAGAAGTATTAAGTCAAGTGGTGCTCGAGGGACAGAGTAGTATATTATAGAAATAATAACTCTCTGTTCCTTCCCTCTCTTCTCCAGCATCTTTGAGCGCTGGCTCAGAACTCACCAGCCTCTCCGGACCCACTACCCACGATCCAATGCCCCCATCGGCCACAATGACGGTTACTACATGGTGCCCTTCTTGCCTCTGTACAGAAATGGAGACTACTTCCTGTCCGATAAGGCTCTAGGATTTGAGTATGCCTACCTGTTGGACCCTGGTGAGTATAGAACAACAAAACAAGGCCAGTAAAAAAGTGTTTCTACAACATTTCCTAAACGTCAATTTTTTTTATCCTCTACAGGCCAGAGGTTTGTTCAGGAGTATCTGACGCCATACCTGGAGCAGGCCCAGCAAATCTGGCAATGGCTTCTGGGAGCCGGGATCCTCGGGGCGCTGATCGCTGCAATTTTCGCCGCGGTGCTTATTGTTGCAAGAAGGAAGTGGAAGCGTAACCAGAGGAGGAAGAGGGTGCCGAGCTTTGGAGAGAGACAGCCATTACTGCAGAGCAGCTCAGAGGAAGGCTCATCTTCATACCAGACTACTCTGTAACGCACACTGATACTGTACACACACACACATTAACTATTAGGGACTGCTTTTTCATGATGCAAGTAAACAAGATAAACCCAGGTGCAAGGTAAAATGTGTAATTGAGCTCTAGAAAAGAATCCACTGAAATTGTAAACGGTATCTTGTTTGACTTTGAGATAATTACTGCTAAAACTATAGCGATACAGTGCAGGTGAAGTTAATTGAATTGTGATGGTAATAGCATGGAAACATTTCAGCAACATGTCTTAGAAAAAACAATGAGAGGATTAAAAAACCTTATCTTAACGTTTTCAATGGATTTTAGAGTTTCATATATATTTTTGGTATTAAGGTGAACTAACCTTTTGAAGTAAGGGGCAATTTAAATCAAGATCGTGGATAAGAATCAGGTACCCAACATCTGAAAGATAACCCAAAAGGTTTATACATCCAGCAGATATTTTTGGGATATATTTTTACCTCACACAGAGCCAATTGTTATTCAATTATAAAATGCAATCAGTCTTTTGTCATGTTTTCATGAACATGCAAGTATTTTTTATAGTTCACTACAGTATTTTCTTGTATTTGTACAGTGACTTGTGTCAGCTTTCCTTTGAGTACATTTACTGAAATGATTTATCTCAATGCTGCAGGTCTCCCTTGAAAAAGAGATCTATGATCTCAATGGGACCAATCTCGTTAAATAAAGGTTTGAAATGAAAGTCTCCCACATCTCTCTTGTGTGTTACCGCTGGTGCTAAAGGACCACAGCAGTGTGCTATGAGAAGAGACTGTGATCGTTCAGAGGAAAAGAGAAGTAAGAGGTATCATGATAACAAATCATGAGTTTGTGTACTATATGCTGCATTAAAATTGAACAACAAGATCCGGTTTTCTTTGCAATTTTGTTGTCATCATGTCACATCAAGTTCATATGTGATGGCTATTTTTAAATGAACCAACTAATTTAATTCATGGATCTAATGAATGCCAGTAAACAGTTGATGCAAGTATGTTTTTTTGACAAAATTAAATGTAAAAAAACATACTTGTGACTTCAAATTATATTTTTGTGATAATAACATAGAATTGGCCCAGAAATTAGTAAATGTTTCCCCACTTATTATTTGCAAGCAACATAAGATATAATAAATAGAAAATCTCTTTATTTCAGACTTTGCCAAAAAAGAGAACATTCCTAAAAATAGACATACAATTCAACATTCAAATATATATAAATATGAAATGCTAAATAAATGGTTGATGGTTCATGGTTGTTTCAGGCACACAATCAGAAATATCAAGATGTTGGTTCTTTGCAGAAACCCCCATCTCCTCATTTCTTTGCATCAGTAACTTGACTTTCTGGATATGTATAAAAGAAAATAATAATGACATACACTTTGCCAAAACCCTGCAGAAGTTTTTCTCATAACATAAGAAAATAACTTTACATGTACAATATAAATAATAATAAAAACAACTAAGAATACTGGCTTGAGGTGTAGTGTAGGTTTGCTTTGTATAAAGACAGATTTTGATACACGTATATGAACAGCAAACAACATGAGTAAAACAAAGATCCAATACGAATCCGGCCCCTAAACCCTCTCCCTACTTCCACTCCTTTTATACGTTTAAAACACAGAAGATGGGTTCATTTCGTTGTATAATTACAGAGACTGTTGCAAAAACCAGGCGGCTTAAAAACTTGTTTACATAAAAAGAAATGCCACCAAAAGCTTCAAAGTTGTATTCTCCTGGATGTGCTTAGGTTGCCTCTTCCATAGTAAAACATGGTTACGAAACTTAATAGTTCCTGCTTCTGTCGTAGAGAAGTTAATCATGAAGATTGCCGTTGTATCTATACCTTACGCCTCAAAGAAGGGTGCTTCCTTCAGCTGTGAGTGTAAATACAACACCAACACAAAGTGGGAGGGTGTAAGGGCCTGATTAGAACTGGGCTAAAGACTAAATCAGTTGTCCATTATATGTCCACTCGTGAAAGCAAATCCCAGCAGATTCTGATGATGAAAAGCAACATTTCCCTGAAGGCTATCCTCAAATCCTCTGTCTGTGAGTGGGACACACTGACACTTTTTGGTCAGTAGAGCCTGGTTGGTACTGGTTCTTTGTTGTGTTAAGTAAAGGTCAAATTAAATTCGGCTGACTCTTAACTCGTTCTTGATTCCACAATGGATGTTTTCCACATGGTTCCATCTCTGTGTTAATTTTAATTAACTGTTTTTTTAAAGACAAGTCTGTCGATCCCTGCGTGATGTTTCCGCCTGGTGCACTGAAAGATGAAAGACGTATTTACTCCATGGGGATGTGCCAGGGAAACGATAAAATCCAACAGCAACTTTAGTGGAGGATCTGAGCAGTGGGCTGGTCTCTTCTGTTTTTCTTGCTTCTTGAATATTTTAACATCAGTCGTGGGTTTGGCTGTATTTTAAGGTTGTTTTTCTGCTGGGTCTTTTGTGACCGTAGGAGGGATGCATATGAATAAACAATATAGTCTGTGAATGTTCAAGTTCTTTTGCCCACTTTCATATGTCAAATGGCAAAGTTGTGTTTTTCAGTGAAATATAAAACCAGCTTGGACGTTCGATCAGCTGAAGGACTCCTTGTTGAATTCAAAGGTTGTTCCAGAGGATCGGGCTGAGTTACACAGTCTGTGAAGAGTCTTGGAGATGCCCTTTGGTCCGCAACAGAAAACTCCGACCCGCTTACTAAAACCACAGATAGAGGGAGAAAGAAAGATACAGTAGAGACAGGTTTAACGGCTTCCTTATAACTTGTGAGTGTAAGGGTCACTGCCTTTCTGTGGTCAGCCGCTTAACTCTGATAGGGATCAGGATCTTTCTATAAAGGGGTAAAGCAGCAGACAAACGTTGTATCTGATTTCCTGCCTTTACCAAAGCCTGTCTTACAAAGTAATATCAATGAAGGTGTGTGTTTGTAAAGAGGCAGAGCTGAAACCTTTCCAAATCAGGTGCATGAATTATACATGTATACAAAAACACTACATCGAGTGTTTCCCATAGTTGACCGACTGTGCCTCTGCTACCTCTGACAGGCTCTGATTCATCACAGACAGGTGTTACGGCTTCCTGTTAATGTTGTCAGGGTGTAACATGCTTTAAAAAAGTGTAACTCTCCCCGTCGGGGAATTGAACCCCGGTCTCCCGCGTGACAGGCGGGGATACTGACCACTATACTAACGAGGAGCTTTTATCAGGTCACATGACCTTCAAATAGGAAGTCATCAATCAAAGGCTAAAAATGCAACAAAAAAAAACCTGGATTTGATCAATATATACAGTATGACTTACATTTTAAATTAATCATTGATATTTTATCATTTATCAAACACTGGGGGGAAAATAAGCTGTTTTTTACAGTACGATCAAAGATATGCCCAATAATTGATCAAATCAATGACATTATTATTATTATTATTATTATAGACATATTTCTATTTGTCTCTGTGGCCTTGTTTTGTGTTTTAACACAATGCATGTCTGTTAAGATAAGGTCACCAAAAGCTGTTTGCCACAAGTAAATTACAATAGAAGTGCTCGTGCTGGAACAATATGACACAATTAATACAGTGTATTGAGACAAAGAATTTAGACGTAATAACACTGGAGAGCATCTTCACCCCTGGACATTCGAAATCTACTTACTGCTTATTGGTCTTCCCGATCTCATCAAACAGTAAATTCCACCTGGGCCGACCAACCAGCAGCCTCGAGGTGAGTGGACGGTACTTCTCCTCCGACATGCTCTGGAAAAGAAGTAATAAGATAAAACATCCACAGTTTTCACAATCCTGCAATAACTGATTTGTTTTGGCCATTTTGTGGCAATTGATACAACACTTACATATTATCACTTTTTAAGCAAATAGTTGGACGTGTAAATCCAGCCATTATGGAAGAAACCTATCCTTCATGATATTTCCCATATTTCCTTTACTAGAGACATCTGACCAACTCAGTAGCGGATTGATGACACTTTTTTAGAAGAAAATCCATTTTGACATTAAAAGATCCCAATCAGGACAACGGGTACTCCATCTTCCTCTGCCCCCTCTTCCTCCACTTATCTTGCTTTCTCCTGTTAACCTTTAAACTGTAGCAGCCTGTGCGCTCCAGTTAAAGGGCCATTAAACATTATCTGTAGTGCAAACAGCTTTGGGCAGTTATCAACAAAGCCGAGCCAAATTCAGGGGCTGCAAGGTGGGATTAAGTGGAAATTAGCTGCGTGGGTTGTTTCTGTATCAGCCATGAAAGTTATTGATATACTGAGCCTTGTCACAGTTCATTATCGAGCTTTTGCAGATTAAAATAATGGCCTTAAATCCACCAGGTAAATTTAAAATGTATCTGAGCTCCTGTATGGTGCACTGTAGTATTTTATGTATTTATGTCTTTTTAGAAGGTCTTGACAGTGTTGTTTTACTTTGCAATCATAGATAAAACATTTTAAAGATTATATCATCCATCTGCAATGTAAAGAGGCGATTCAACAGAAATCAAATAAAGTGCAGAACTAACTTTTTGGAATGCTGGATCAATCTGGGGTTAGAGACTGACAAGCCAAAAACCTCAGTATATCTCAAACCATTCCCATAGTACACAGGTGTGCGTGAAAAGTTGGGTGACATGTCACTTCCTTTTTGTGGTTAGCTGTTAAACTCTGATACGGATCAGGATCTTTCAGTAGATGGGTGAGGCAGCACAAAAGAGTGTTATCTGATTTGCTGCCTTTACCAAAGCTTGTCTTATAACTAAGAACAACGAAACTGGATATCTGCACAGAGTAAGATAATTCGTTCATGCATGTTTTGTGCATGAACAAAAATACTACATTGAGTGTTTGTCATAGTTCACCGACGGTGCCTCTGCTACCTCTGACAGGCTCTGATTCATCACAGGCAGGTGTTACGGCTTCCTGTTATCTTGGTCAGGGTGTAACCATAGAGGGTGTAACGTGATTGAAAAAGGTGTAACTCTCCCCGTCGGGGAATTGAACCCCGGTCTCCCGCGTGACAGGCGGGGATACTGACCACTATACTAACGAGGAGTTTTTGTATAGGTGTCACATGACGCCTAATTGCAATTCAGTATAGAACATTAAACATTCCAAGTGAAAATCCTGGTTTTGTTTTCCTATTTGATACATCCATATCTGACATGTTTCCTGATTATCAATAGTTTTGCTGGATCCCATCAACATAAACTATTTAACACTACAGGAATTATTAGCAGCTATTTACAGTATGATCAGAAATATGCCCAAACAATTGATAAAAACAACAGAATGTGAATTTCCCAAAAATAAGTGCCGATACAATCTGACGTAATAAATATCGTGTAGTTCAGAAAGATAATAGACACAATACACAGACTTACACCAACATACACGACTTGAATGCCCTGTAGCTTCTCTCTCTGTCATATACCGCCCTCTAGTGGTTGAGCTTTGACTGGTACAATATATCAATGAAAGATGAATGAGTGAAAAGTAATTGCAATGATAAGATGAACGAAGAGTGTGTGTGTTTGTCACACCTACCTGCAGGTTGTCTGTCTGACTGACGTACAGTTTCAGATTAAAGTAGTCCGGTCGGTTTTCCTGCCAAAGCTAAACGACAAACACAGACATAGCATCTGTTTTAGTTTTCATTTCATTTGTGATTCTTTGCATGTACTTTGATTTGATTGCACCATATTTCTACATACACTTTGTTTTACTTCAATGAGATTTAAAAGCACAGGGGCCACAGTAACATCTCCCCTGCTCACCTGCGGTCTTTTGCGCTTTTTAACCTCTGACCTTCCCCTTCATTTTCAACACCTGAAATAACTTTATTTGACCTGACAGAGCAAATACCCTTTCTCAATAGCGAAAGTGTTAATATAACGATGGTGGATTATCATTGCTTGTAAACTATGCTGGCTTTTTTAAAGTTAAAGCAGGGGCATGCAGATATTTTAGGGGCAGGTCAAAAAAAATGGAATCTTCTGACATAAGGCTGTTATTCAAAGACTGAAAAATACTGGATACTAGTCGGACAAACAAACTCTGAATATGAGGCAGAGATGAATCCACCATGTTTCAATTGATTGAACATGAAGGCTTCAGCATGCTGACTTTGTCCCTACCTTGTGATGAAGGGCACACAGCAGCTCAGCAAACCAGTAGAAGGACTTGAGCTCCCTGCAGACCCACACAAAGTACAACCTCTGCAACCTGAAACCTGTCCACCCGTCACTAAAGAAACAAGACAGAAAGAAAGAAAGATATGAATAATTTCCTAAATTGCTTTTCATTTGCCAGTGTATGATATTATTTTTCATAACTCACAGAAGAGCATGCAGCACGCAGGCAAAAGGCGTGACTCCTATTCCACCCGCGACACAAACACTGACGTCGTAGTTAAACACTTCCTCTGATGGACTTCCAAAGGGACCGTCCACGTAAAGCCTGAACATACAGTGTAGACAAAAACATTAAACAAGCAACTGGAAAAATATACACACATGTATTTATACTTTTCCCTCAGGGTAAAAAAACACATAACAGAGAAACATCCTGCATGGGAAATCCCACTGTCAGATCCTTAAAACACACACACACACACACGTCATCCCTAAAACAGCTGCTCAAATACTTTTGAAATCAAATTAAAAAAAATACACACACAAACAGTTACATCTTTCTCACACACACACATTACAAACACATAGACACTGTATAAACGTACCAAGCAGAGGAAAAACAGAAGATTTCTTTGCTTTAAGAAATTACATAAGGACACAAAACTCTAAATTGAGTCAAGAAAGAATGCTTGGCAATGTTACAGCAGCCTTTACCCACCCCAACACTCACAACTGGGCCAACTGAGGCTTGGCTCAGTGTTACTGTCCCATAATCAGAAGTACTGTGCTCAGTAACACTTCAGAGAACTACCAAAAACCAAGCGCCACAGAAGTGCGGCTGACGTTAAAGCAAATGTTTATAGTGGCCAAACGTTGGTACTACAACGTCCGTGTCAGTCCGTGGCGTCATTAGGCCAATAAAGATTTTTGCCCATTGACTTAGATAGGGAAAGAGAGTCTATAAATCAAAATCAATAAAAACGTTAGCCCTCAAGACTGAGGACATTTTGGCTTCATGCGCCACTGAGCAACTTTCATAGGAATAAACGGGGTCCTGTCTCCAACTCAGTATCCAGTTTTCTTTATACATCCATGACTTAAACATGGTGTAGCAAAGTCAAATGTTAGTTCGACAGCTTTGCAGTGATAGGTGATCCAAATATTTAGCTTTTTTTGTAGCAGTTTTCCCAGTCTTTATGTTAAGCTAAACCAAACAGGTTTAAATATATTTCTTTAAAAACAATCAAACCTGTATCAATATTGCAGATATTGTATATTTCCCAAAATGTCTGACTATTTGTCTTTCTTGAAAACAATTTTAAAAAACATTTTATTAACAATATATGCATGTAATTAGTCGAACTACAACAATACATGGAAATTAACCCTAACTTTGCATTGTTGTACACCTCGACAATCTTTATAGAGTGAGGGGGGTCTGGGGGTTTCGATGGTTTGTTTAGCTCGGGTTTACTGTCGCAAAACAAACTCATCTCCCTCTCCATCTCTGCCTATCTCTCTCTCAAACACAGAGCAGGAAGAGGAGGGGGTCAGAGGTCAGGAGGTCAAAACCTCTGTGATTCTGCGCCTTCATGAGAAATCATGTCAGCCACATCACACACACACACACACACACACACACACACACACACACACACACACACACACACACACACACACACACACACACACACACACACACACACACACACACATACTTTGGGTATCTCCTCTGTTGCACCATGGGAAGGATCTCCAAGTCTATCCTTGGTTCAGGAAGTAACAGCTGTGTGAACCGCTCTGAGGGGAGGAGAGGTTTTAAGTTTCATATTATTTCATCCACTGATCTAACTCTCTAAGAATGGAGAGTGACATCAAGATTATCATGTAAACAATACTGTACAGTTATTGCCATATTTAGAAGTGTCTTTACATTCCCACTCAATGCTTTCCATTGTTTCCTTACAACATGTGGTCACGGCAGATTAAGGGGCCAACACAAACAGACCCACTTCCCTTTCTGTGTTCTGAAAGCATGTGTGTGGGGATATGTACTGTAGTAAGTGGAAAAAAGTGTACATGTTCTCGATCATGTCACAGGCTCCCAAAGGCCAACGCTTCCTCTAAAGTTAATGCCGTTTAAGTCTGCTGTATACAAATGGAGCTAATGCATAAGAATCAAAGAAAATGCAAGGATAGGATAGTGTTTCTTGTCTCTGATCTACTTTAAATGTATGTAAAGTTCTTGTGCCCCAGATGTACAGATTTGCAGCCCTTTAGAAGAAAACCAACAAGCTCTGTAAGTGTTAAATAACTGTGTATTATTTATTTGTGTGCCCATGCAGCATGGCAACTCAAGTTTTCCATCGAGACAATAAAACTGCGGGAACCATGCACACACAAAAAGTGAGAAATACCGGTAGACACAGAGGCACACTCACACATACAAATGTAGACTTCCATCCCTCGACTCTGATAGGCAACAAAAAATGTGTGTGTGTGTCTATTTGTCGGTCCTTTTATCTCTGCGTTTCTGCACATGTAAGCATATGAGTGTGTGTGTGTGTGTGAGTGTGAGAGTGTGAGTGTGAGTGTGAGTGTGAGTGTGAGTGTGTGTGTGTGTGTGTGTGTGTGTGTGTGTGTGTGTGTGTGTGTGTGTGTGTGTGTGTGTGTGTGTGTGTGTGTGTGTGTGTGTGTGTGTGTGTGTGTGGTGTGTGTGTGTGTGTGTGTGTGTGTCCGCCCACCAGTCCAATCTCCCACGACTCGGAGATGAACGCCAAACGTTTCCTTGTTCTCTGTGGGACACTGCAAGGAGTTAGAGAGAGAGCAGACAGTGAGTCACAACACAATACACACACACAGAGACATACACAAGAACACACACTCCTAGTTTTTGGACTAATGTGCAACTAACACAAAGACAGACATGCACACACTCAACCATGCTACATAGCGAGAACTCTTTTCATTACATTTTACAATGCACACACACACACCCACGCACACACTGATACACACAACCTTCCTGTTGGCAGGCTGCGTTACTAGCCTCAGGGGTCTGTCTGCTCTCTGTCAGTGTGATTCGCTGCCCTCCTCCTCAGAGCCCCATAACACACCAGGCATAGGCATGCATACTGGTGTGTGTGTGTGTGTGTGTGTGTGTGTGTGTGTGTGTGTGTGTGTGTGTGTGTGTGGTGTGTGTGTGTGTGTGTGTGTGTGTGTGTGTGTGTGTGTGTCTCTTTGTGAGTTTGAGTCAATTCCTGAATGCTGACTTAACAGCAAGTTGTTGTGTGTCTTCCGCTTTTACCTCATACGATCTGGACTTAATCTGAAAACATTTACAAACAATCTGAAACTGAATATATCTGGACGACCCAGCTGTCATTCACATGTCAGCCAGCAGCAGAGGAGGGCGGGATGTTGAGAGAGACAAATAACTGCATGTTCTTTGCCAGGGGGAAGAACATTTTAGAAACTGTAAAGACGTGTGTGTGTGTGTGTGTGTGTGTGGTGTGTGTGGTGTGTGTGTGTGTGTGTGTGTGTGTGTGTGTGTGTGTGTGTGTGTGTGTGTGTGTGTGTGTGTGTGTGTGTGTGTGTGTGTGTGTGTGTGTGTGTGTGTGTGTGTGTGCATCTGAGTGAGGAATGTGTTGCAAAGGGTCTTACCGTTGTGAGTGTGAAGGGATGGTTCTCAAATGAAGAGACACCTGGACAGTTAAGAACAATATACTGAGAAAGAGAAGGAGGAGATGGCGAGACAGAAAGGGGCAGAAAGAGACAGAGAGGATTAGAGGGGGGGCATGTTGAGAGCAAACCAAAGAAAGTGCAGGAGAAAAAGTTGGATAAACCTTTTAACTTAGGAATCATACAGCAGAGGCGTTTATATCGTCCTCATAAAACATAATTTGTCAAACTTAATAGCAAAGTAGTTCAAACATTGAGGAGATAAAGATGTAATGTCTTCTCACCTGTCCAGGTCGAGCTTTAAAGTGTTTCTTCAGCATGCGCAACTCGATGACATCACAGGGGTGCCTGATGACTGTCACTATGGTTACAGGGTCGCTGCTCCGGATGTAGCGGTAGAAACGCTCGGCACAGTAAAGACAGAGAGGGCCGGACACCCAAAGCCATGTCTACAAATACACAAAGAAAAAAACGGATTTTCTCCATCGTTATATTAACACTTGAACGTTCTAACAAGTAATGGAGGCATTTCAAAAGAAGACTGGCACAAATACAAAAACTAATTATAGCTTTCATTTAATACTGAAGGCTGCTTTGCTGTCTGCACATGAGAGACATAGTGGGTTTTGCCGTAACGTTACATTAAGACATTTGGACCGACACACTGTTTTACAGGCATGGCTGTACAGCATGTTGTTGAGAAATGGTTACCTGAACCACTTTTCTCTGCGCAGCCCTGCAGAGAGGTTTGCTTTGATAAGTGTACATTTTCGACAGCCTTCAGATGGACTTTTGTTACTGAAGTATTTTAAACATATCTGCAGACATGCTTAAGCTAGATTTTATAGCATTTTAGAAGGTAAACTTCTAATTATTAGGGCAGCGTTCCCGCAACCAAGATCGTTACCCCTGTTCCCTGGCTTATTGTCACACCAGGTGTATTACAATGAAGTATAAAGTAGCTAGTTCTATTGAGTTACATTTTTTTTAAAGATACAAATGGACAGTGTATTAGCAGGCTGTTTAAATTAGTAAAATAACCTCCATCTGTGTTCACTTTGGATTTTAAAAAGATGTAACTTCAGATCCGTTCTTACTTTTGCAAAGTGAACACATCAATGCTGTAGATGATTCCATCTCAAAATTCAAACAGGAGGTGGAATTTTTTCCCTCAAGGCTGCTTATAATTTCGATCTGGGTGGTATAAAAAGACTGCAGCGTTAGCTCTGATACAGGACACGTTGGGGAATCCTACGTTGCCTTTAATCAAGGCTGGTTCTCCGAACACAGCAAAGCTCTGAATCAGACTCGAGAGCATATTTGTGAGAACACACGTGAAATCTCTCCACCTTTCTATCTGTGTTTCTGCTTCTTTTTGTTTGCAGTTACCCTGAGCAGACTAATTGCTCACAACTCCAGTAAAACCAGCAAAGCACAATGGGGTTTAAGGGAGATTTTATGGAACCAGCTCGCTGCTTAACGACCATGTGCAAACACATAATCACACCCGCAGGAAGAAACGCACACAAACACCGGCCTTGAAGTAGGAAGAGAATGCCTGCCCCTCCCCTACAGCACTGCACCTCTAATAAACTGCCTCCGACACCTCCCAAATACTCAACACATGTATTCACTACTTATACAAAACTTTACAACACACCCACACAAACACCCACACAAACACACACCCACACACACACACACACACACACACACACACACACACACACCTGAGGGTAGTGCGGCTGGAAGTGAGCCTCCTCTCCGCATCTTCTCTCTTCGTCCTCACCCTCATCCTGCTGCTCCGTGCTGCTCTGATTGGCTCCGAGGCAGCCAGGAGGGTGGCCCTCTAAGTTGGTCTGATACTTCAGAGCTCCTCTGATGGAAAGACAAGAATCAAGATGATGTTAGAGATGGGGATTTTAGTGTAACATAAAGGATTGCCTGTAAAGTACTTGTACACTATGTTTGTGTATGTTCAGCCTAGGACCACATGTGACGTGAGAAGAAAAATAAGTATAAATTATGAATTTCTATGAGGGTATTAAAAAATTCCCACATCCTGATTTCCCATTAAAAACTCTTAGAAAATGTAATTAAAATGAAATGCTGTCTTGAGCCACTGACATTATATTAGCATGTATATTAGGTCTATAACAAGACTATTCATTTAGGAAGGGATTCAGTTAAACACTGCGTGATTTATTTTATCAGTGAGTCAAAAGCAACTTAAGCAAATGTAGAGATGTCTCCAGCTGTCAGTAGGAGTCACCAATATTTGCTGACATTCACATTTGAAGCTAACTCTTATCTTGTTTTCTGTAAGAATTCAGAGACAAACCCACACACAAGCACACACACGTAGATGTAATGCTTAGCCAAGACACCTACCCGACCATGTGCACCATGAGGATGATGTAGAAAACAATGAAGAGGTTGTGTGTGTACCAGAAGATCTCATAGTTGGACAACCTGAAAAAGAAGCATCATATAGGATTTGAGGAACTCTTCTAACACTAAGGATTTTCAAAAGAGAGATCATTATGAAAATGTAAATATAAATGAGGAATTATAACGTTGTAATATGATATAAGGAAACCAGAGAACAAGAGGCACAAAAAGAGCAAAGACAACAAAAGAAGAAAGCGAGGTCAGAGTTTGTTCAGGACCAGACGCACAGACTGCCAGCACAGAGCCTGAGTAAGCAGGACATCAGAGGTCAATATTAAAGGGGTCATTACACACAACGACCCCCCATAAATACTGCAAACAATGAGCGTCATCAAACCCTGTATTCATCCTCTGCTACTGCAACTTCTGTCATGTTTGTTTTCTTAAAGTATACCCTGTTTCTGCAAAGGGACACCACGCAGCCCAGCATCTTAGTTTATTATAAAACAAAATGAAAGTGTTAAGTGATCATTGCTTCATAATCCAGTGATTTTACCCTTAGCCTATATTTCTAAAGTTTCGTAAAACTGTCTCAAAGGAAAACAGATGTATAACATAAACATTTGCACATTTAGTATACCTTACTAATATAATCTGTACAAATATATTCCCATTAAAACAAATCTCTGCTCAGTAGTGTGCTATGGGAGACCCTCATACTGTATGTTTTCAGTATAAGTATTGTATTAAAAGGGCTTGATCAAAGCAAAACACCTAAAGTTGTTTTCTTTTGTCCAGCATTAACAGGATGACAACACATGTTAAGGCTGGCTTAAATATAAATACTTTTAATATTATCATATGTCAGAATTAAAGACACATTGTTTTCGCTTTTTTTTTTAAAACATTGTTTTCAGTGTTTTGGACACACAAGCATAGCAATGATGTTCAGGTATATCTTGATCTACTCATAATTAACCAGTATTTTTTTTAAATTATATATATTCTGTTATTTATAAATCTTTGCATTATTGTTTGAGTAATCTTCAGGGCACTATTGTCTGGTAGTATCACTGGACCATTGTGAGTCATTATGCAGGTATTTCTGGTGCGGCAGCCTTCATCCCTGCACTCAAGACCTTCCCCAAACTCTTATCTAAAGCCCTAAGTGGTCTGGAAAAGCCTCTTATCCTCTGTTCGATTATGGAAGAAAGCAAGGACAGCACTTGCACGAACACACGCACACACATATACGCACACATATATGCACACACACACACACACACACACACACACGCAGAATGGGTGACCCTCTATGACCCGAGTAATGACAGAGCCATGAGTGGAACACTTAGTGAGGATTTCATCTGTAACAGAGGTCTGTTAGCACGTCTCCTTATGGTTTCCATTTTGCATTTCTCTTTGACCTGACACGCAAGATGAACTCAGGCAGAAACAAAAAGGAAACAGAAACAATACAAAGAGATACATAGCAAAACAGATACATGAATACAAGCACAAAATAAGCTGTACTAAGATAACTAGATACCAGGCTCCCATTCATTTAAATGAAAAAGTTGCAAGACAGCAAACCATTCAAAAAAGTTGTTTTCTCTCACACGTGCAAAGCTCATAGACATTGAGATGTGATATTCTAGGTTTGTGGAACCTTTTATATTCATGGGGGTCTGGCTGACCTACCGTACGCAGTAGGAGGATGAGGTGAACATCAGGAAGAGGATGAGAACCAACAGGACGCCCGTGACTCCTGGGACTGAAGAAAATAAGGCAATTAAAATAGGACACATTAACATGAGATACATTTAATAGCAGGCAAGCAATCCTGTTCTTTATATGGACTCATTTTACCCACTGAAACAGCAAAACATTGGATTAAGATAAGTCTGAACACAGCATGACTTCCTTCTCTCTTCCTGAAATAAAAGCCACTCTAATCTGCAAGATGTGTACACCCTTAAATTGTTTTAAGTATCCCCTTTACAGTACCAGCATAAACATCACACACACACACCTATGGTCAGAATGAAATACTGTATAAGAAAGTAGTGCTTCTTACTTGTGGTCAAAATGATCAGTTTGGGGTCCTGTGAAAGACACATAGAAAATGGGTTAGGTGTGCAGAAGTGGTGTAAAGGGATAGTACTTCCTCCTCTGACTCAGTTTTTTAAATGTTTCAACAACTACTTGTGCCACTCTTTGTGTTTGCAACTTAGTGAAACACTATAAATGCCTTTAAGGAGATTTCCCCATCGTTCTGTAAACTTACCTCGCCCTAAAGATCACAGGGAGAGTTGGGGTTAGACATGTTCTTGTGATGGTTATGGTTAGAGGCAAGGAATGCATCAAGTCAATAGGGGGCCTCAAAAGTAAAAAGGACAAAACGTGTTTGCGTCTCACCTCTCCTCTGTAGCGAGCCAAATTGAGAGCAGGAAAATCCTCTGAGTAGCTCACACTGAAGTTGACAACGTTCGCCAGGTGAGCAGACACATGTACAACTACAGAAGAAGAGAAAGAGTTACACAGTATTCATTTGAAACACATTTGTTGTGCACAGACAACAGCACACATATGGAACAGCTCCTCTGCTTTAAACACACACACACACACACACACACACACACACAGTCTTAATTATAATGGTCAAAATGATCTGCAAGGGGACACTCGTACAAACATTTCTTTGTATATTCAGCAGAAAGTCAGCAAAATATCCTCCTGACTCACTGAAACACACACACACACACACACTCGCACACACCTCCCTGACATCATAGGCTAACCATGCAGCCATTCGACAGCTGATGGAATTAGAGGGCGTAATCATGAGACACAAGGGTCCTTTTTTCTCACTCACATCCTCTCTCACTCCCATTGCTCCCCCCACCCCCCTTTTCTTCTCTCCATGTGTGTCTCTCTCCCATCCCTGCTGTCTTCATTGTCATTTGCTGCCTCAACACTTTGGAACTCCGCTATTATAACATGAGAGCTTTGCCTGAAGGGTCTATGTGAGTGTGTGTGTGTGTGTGTGTGTGTGTGTGTGTGTGTGTGTGTGTGTGTGTGTGTGTGTGTGTGTGTGTGTGTGTGTGTGTGTGTGTGTGTGTGTGTGTGTGAGAGAGAGAGGAGTGAATGGCAGTGAAGAAATAAGACTTAAGCTTGCAGAAGATGCCATAGTGAAGAGAATTGTTCTATGGATCCGTTTTCTGTTAGTAAACATGGAAGCAGAATCATTCTCTGAGCACGGCAGCTAATGCAGCCTCGAAAGTTGTGTTGCCTTGATTTTTTTACAATGGATGAAAAAATGAGAGTTTCTTTAAAATGTGTAAAGGCACTCCCTCTCTTGGACTGACAGTGTTCCTTGAGAAAGTTATTAGGCAACGGGACAAGATGGGTCAACCCTAACCTTACACGTTCACTAGTTTGGACATTCTGATAGGATTACAGGAATAAAATGTAAATACAAATCCATAAAAAAACTATTATGACAGGAGCACTAAGAGAAAAAGCACACAGCATATTGTTTTATGTAGGTGGCTTGTGCTGACTTAGTTTCACTTTATCGTGAGAAAGAGTCATGTGTTTGCACACAGATATGAAGCCTCTCAGGAAACACAAGAATGGATAAAAGGAAGAAGCCTGTGAAGCAGAGACCTAGCGGACACACAGCTGCTGGAAGCTTTCATGATGTCATGAGGGGAGACCCACAGGAACAAGATCAGACACACACACCCACCCACACCCACACACATACACACACACACAGCAGCAAAAATCTTCATGACCAGCTAGAAGGGCTTCACAGCTGGTACGCAAGGATTGCTGAGCCAGCCTGGGTCCATTTGTTAACACTTCACACACACACATATTGACACACACACATATTGACACACACACACACACACACACACAAAGACATATGAGCTGTGGTGATAAGTGACAGTTTTTACCAGAGAAGATGCAGATGGAAACTCCACATGCCACATGAAAGGTCTTGCTCTTGTCCAGCAGTCTGCGAGTTTCTCTGCTCGATACCTGCATGAATGTGTGTTATAACACAGACAATAGTGTTATTGTTGTGGCTTAGAGTCAAGAGAAACATAACACATATACTGAGTTTTCGATATATCCTCTTCCCCCCTATATTTAGATTGTATATTTACCAACGAGGCAACTTTAATAAATCTTAACGTAAAAATCTCCCAAATGTACCTCATAGGAAACATTGCATTTAAGTAGTGAATTTCCCATATGCCCATATCTACACATGAGTAGATATAATAAAAACATACTAACAGGAACACCCTAACAGATTTTGAAAAAACTATTGTCCCTCAGAAATCCTGAACACTTTCTGGTGTGTCTTACAATTCTATAAACCATTTCATCCCATTCCTCTCTTTTTACCGCCCTTCAAGTCAGTCTCTTGCTTACCATGTGTGTTCCTCGGACAAAGGTGAGCAGGGAGCGACACATGGGCAGCAGCACCAAGCTGCAGTTCAGGTTCAGCACAGACGCAGATGCCCTGCTGATGCACAGCCCTAGCTGGAACACACAGACACATTGTAAGGTTGCTGATGAAGCGGATGTAAAGCGATAAGGGTCTGGCGGATTAAGATAAACACTTTTGAGCAGTTACTTTTCAGATTTGGACTATTCAATGTGCGCAATGAGGGCTTGAGGCACGACTTCCCCGCCACACAGGGTTTTCAAAACCACCTTTGTCCTTCTCAGTTTGGAGAGCTAATGATCGTTCTCCTTAAGCCGTCTCTTTGCTGAGGCTTTGACTTCAAATAGAAAAGTATTTTGTTTTGTTAGAAAGATCACAATTTAGCTGCCTGTGTACACAGTCAAATCTCTGTAAATGTCCACAGAATCACTTCTTCCTGTCTTTCCGTCTTCAGAACTTCTTCCAAAAGTTCTTACTCACCTAAAACGCTCTTTCTCACTCTCTCAAACCTCTCATAGCTACAGCTCAATAATCAAAGGCGTTTTCATGCGGAAACACTGGATGTTCTTTTTCGTCTACAAAACTCAGCACATTTGAACACTTTCTTGGCATCCTCTTTGAGCACTGTTGGTGCCGTCTCTTCAGATTATCCATAATAAACTCAAAAAAACAGTGTAAGAGATGAAGGTGTGTTAGTGTTTAGATCTGAGAAAAAATATAAAGATGTGTGAAACATGGATCGATTCCACTTTGAGCGATATAATTACTAACAAATAACTGCTAACAGAGCACTTATATACTAATAAAGGACTGGCTTACCTAAAGCCAGTTGAGTAGCACTTGGAATGTTTGGCTCTATGAAACCTGATGTACTTATATGATTCTGTTTTCTTCAAGGTTGTGTCTTCCTGGTCGAATGTACTTATTGTAAGTCGCTTTGGATAAAAGCGTCAGCTAAATGCAATGTAATGTAATGAAACTGAGGTCCAACATTTTAGGAGATTTATATTCATTTTTTGTTTTAAGGTCCCTCTTAGAGGAGAGATCTTACTCTAAAGATGCCTAATTTTAAAATAAAAAGCTAATTGCTGTACAGCTGACTGAAACATAAACTGTGTGACTGAATAGAATACTGCAGGGATCCTGAAATATAAGAATGGAGCACACAATTAGGTCAGAATCTACATTTAGCAAAGCAAGGTTAACACAAGCATACTCAAAAGTCTGAAACCTTTACCCTTTCAAAACATCCCACGCACACTCACTCAACACAGCTTCCCAAAGACAAGCAGCTGACGGCAAAACCACAAGCTGGAGATCTGATATCCTGCTTTCTGTACATCCCCAACACCAAGAACAACACACACACACACACACACACACACACACACACACACACACACACACACACACACACACACACACACACACACACACACACACACACACACACACACACACACACACACACACACACACACACACACACACACACACACACACACACACACACACACACACACACACACACACACACACACACACACACACACACACACACACACACACACACACACACACACACACACACACACACACACACACACACACACACACACACACACACACACACACACCACACACACACACACACACACACACACACACAGGTCAAAGAGATAAGATGCTTAAGTTAAATCTAAATTCCTTTCAGCCATATAAAGCTTTGAAATACATCTCCATCTAGCAAGTGAGTGCGTACACACGCACACGCACACACACGTATAAACGTAAGCCCTCTGGCAAGGCATTCAGTCAAAGCCAGTGGCGTGCCCACACTTGCCCTGTGCCTCCCACTGTACAGGCAGTGCATGAATAGCTCACACATGCTGCTCACTGCCATATCTTATTTTAACTTTAATTTCTTACAAAACAGACACCTTTCTTTCAACCCATTTTGATGTTGACACGGACATAAACTATCACACAGGTATTTTGTGTGCGAGCAACAGGCACTGTCTGAGCTTAGAAAGTGTAAGGTGATTGGACGGTAATGACATTGGGTTTTGTATGATTTTCTCTGAAGACAAGGCACATTTACTGGTACAAACATGCATATAACACACACACACACACCTCACAGACACACACACTCTAACCTGAACTTGTGACAACAATTACACCAATGCTCACGAGTTAACAGGCATCAAAATTGAATTCCTGATTCTATGTGAGATGTGAGTGTGTGCGAGACTATGCCCCGGGCTTGTGTCACAATTGGATAGGCCCTTTAGCCAACAGAGACACACACAGGCTCACACACACACACAAGGCTTATTGCCGTCACAGAGTTTTGAAGTCACAACCCAAGCTCATTAGACCTGCATGTGACAGTCGACCATCCATCACAAAACTTGCTCCTGTGATATAAATAGAAGCCAGGGGCAGCATGTTTCTTCAAAAACAGAGATTTAGTCATTGTACTGATGCACATTTAAAGTCGATTGTTGTCATCTGGGAAGTAACTAAGAAGTGTAGCATGACCAATTTTGGGGTCAATAGGCCCTTATCACAGCAGCCATTATGTATTTTCAGGATTAATATAGGTTTGATTAATAACATTAATGATGGTTCTGTAGGTGGGCTAGGGCCCTGGTATTGTAAATGCTGGCTCACTGGAATGACTGACAGTTAATAACCCATCATTTATACTATAATTACACCTTTACCCCGAAATGTCATGTTAACATGGCTGCTGTAATAATACTTATTTAGTGAATATTTCACATCTATTCTCTACTAATTGTGGTCAGTGTTGGGGATGCAGCTATTACTTCTGATTTTCCCCGTAAATGTATCTTTTAAAGGAGATCTTTATTGTTACCTTTCAAATGTACTGCTAACTCATGAGTTTACCTGTAATCCAGATTAATCTTTTGGATACAATCAAACTTTACGTACACACAAACATAGTCCTAAATAGAGATCTAATCCAGAATAAGTGAAAACACCTGTTTGAGTGGAACACAGGTGTCAGGGGCTTGAGGAAGTCCCCCCCAAAAAATGGAAAGCCATCGGACAATAGAGCTGTGTCCAAAATCACTCACTTGTTCACCCGTGATGTGTGTGTGATTGCAGACAACAATATGAGGATGTGACCACAGTAATGGCAGATCCGAAATCACTTTTTAAAGCTTCCCAGGCCACCGAGTGACTTTTGGAGAATTAAGATAATAAAAGAACACAATAAACTACATACAACCAAATCTTCTCATCGCAAACTTTTGTACATTTAGCTATTTAATGGTCCAAGAAGTTTTGTTTGAGGCAATTCACAGGAAGAGTTAAATATGTTAATAAAACATTCATTCTTTCTTCAAAGGTTGACAAAAGAAGACTTTACTTACTTTAGTTAGTTAATTAATATTAAAACTTTGAGGGCATTTCAAAAACTGTTGAGACACAGCAGGAAAATAATAAATAGAGAAGGCTATGAAGAATGTAAATGTTTTAGGTCTTACCCCGAGCATCTTGTAGAGGTAGTGATACTGCTGTCCAGTGGAGTACAGCAGAAAGGTCTTTAGGAAGAGCCAGGTGTTTGCTCCCAGCCACAGCATCTACACACACAGCACAGGAAGTACAGTTAAATGTAGCATCATTATCTTAACATTGTCACATTAACATTTCAAGTTGCACCTTTCATCTTAGGCTGCAACAAGCAATACATCCTTTTTCATATTAAAGTATGAGGAGGCTGCATTGATAGCATATACAGGCTTACAATTCCCTCACTTTAGAGACTTGACAAAAGACAACATTACAGTCAATTACTTTCTAGCCTCCTCGGGGTGAAAGTTGGTACGGAACTTCGTGAGACAAATTGCAAGTTATCTTAGGATAAGGTACAAGTTGTTGCAAGAGCTCGTGAGCAGGTACAAAAATCACGACACAAGTGGAGCTAGCCAAATGTAAAACATCTGACAAAAGTTTCCCCACCAGGACCAAGTGCTTTCCTCCCTCGTTGGCGACCCAGCTCCGCACCGACACAACCATGATGCCTTCACGGGCTCAGCAGCTGCCGAAACTTTTCCACCAAAGCCTCGGTGTGGCTTAGAGGTAGAGACTCGTCCACCCTGCAGCTCTGTCTCGATGTGCCTGTCTGTGTGTCTGTGTGTTTGTGTGTGTGTGTGTAGCTCCACATACCGGCCGGTGTCTGCTCCCCCCCCCCCCCCCCCCCCGTCACCGCTGACTGCTCTGAGCGCAGTTTGACTTTTCATCCCCCGAGAACAAGTCCCAGCGACGTGACTCAATCTTAAAGTTTCTCCTAATTTCACCTCAGTTGGCTTTACAACAGGCCTGGACTATAAGTGAGCAGCGTCTTTAACATATTTCTAAAACACATTTAGGAATAAGGACTTTGTAGATAGTAAAGTAACCAACAAACACAACAATATTGGAGAACAATAGGCATTGCTACACTGCTACTTTCTGACAATAGAGGGCGCCACAGTCTAACAATGAAGTGTTCGTGTGTTCGACAGACATTCATGGTTCTTTTCAGTGGTGTACTTTGATTAAGTACATTTACTCAAGTACTATACCTAAGTAAGATTTTGAGGTACTTTACTTAAGTATTTCCATTTTATGCTACCCAAAACTTCTACTTCAGTACATTTTGGAAGCCAATATTGTACTTTTTACTCCATACATTTGACAAAATTACTAACTTCTTACTTTACAGATTCAGATTATTAGCTAATACTAATTATAAATAAACTAATACTTATAGGTTAATAACTCCAGTAGTAGTACATCAATTAATTACATTAGCTCCACCTTTACCAGCAGTGATGAACACATTAATGCATTAATGATTAGATATGATTCTATGATGCAGGGCGGTGGTGGTGAAGTCGATAGGGACTTGGCTTGGCAACTGGAAGGTCACCAGTTCAAGTCCCGGCAAGACCAAGTGCTACCAAGGTGTCCCTGAGCAAGGCACACTGCTTCCCGGGCGCCGTTCAAAATGGCAGCACACTGCTCCTAAGACTAGGATGGGTCAAATGCAAAGAAACATTTCCCCATGGGGATTAATAAAGTATATCAAATAAAGTGGGGCAGAATAAGTACTTTTGTCACTTGAAGTCATAATACCTGGTTTGGTTTGGCGTTTTATCATTAACCTAAATCATGGTCCGTTTATTGTATAAAAGTAACACAATATTGCATTGGTTTTTATAAAACAAACAGTGTGTTGAGGATGAGGCAGAGCTGCAGTCTGTGTCCTCCCCAAATTCCTGAGGGCAGAGAGCCTCCTCCACACTTCACGCTCCAGCCCACCGCATAAAAGAGCCGCACTTTAGCCCTCCCAGCTGTTCACAGGACCAGGAGGGGTCAAGCAAGACCAGGCCTGTGGGTCTTACAGTGTGGGAAAATATTTCAGAATATTAATAGCAATAGATATGCTGTAACTTGAGATTCATCCTAAACTGAACCTGGAATATAACACTTTAATAAACTCATCCATTATCTACTGGGTAGCTATAGGATTCATAACTTTAACGCTGTTTATTGTCTGTTTTGTTGGGTGATAAGAAGTTATGGTGAATGACTTACTTTATATGTCAACTTTATGTCAATTGGAGATAGAGCAGATGAGAACAAGGAAGCTGAAAACCCAGTTCTGACAGGAAAAGAAAAAATAGCTAAAAGTTATGCATAATAGAAAAGATACACATAGTGGTTCCATTAGTTGTCTTTCTAAGTCGGAATTTTGACTTACTATAATTGAATTCGCTTAAGAGATTATACCTTAAAATTCTTACCAGGAACAATTCAATTTTGACTTAGGTACAAATAGTGATTTATTGTGAGCATCCTAATTATATTATGTCTAAATGTTCATGCATTTATTTTTGGGCTTCCAGATGTTATGTGATTAATGACATTTTTCACTTTTGTATATGAATATATGCTTCTGCAGCTAGTGTTAATGGTATATGATTTATTATCTACCCCCTTTTTTAGTTCCAGGTTAACGGGTTTACTTTAATAGACTGTTACAGAAATGTCCATACAGATGGATATATTTTTTCTAAATAGAAGCGTGCACAGCTCTTAATCTTAAATAATGTCCTCTCAATGTCCAACATGTATTTTATATTCAGCTGACTGTGAAAGCCATATCAATTGATACACACACACACATTTTCATCCATATATAAAGCCATTCAGTGACCCCTTATCACCATGTGAACACATGTTTATACTTTATTTTGTATTTTATTATGATTTAATCACCATAGATTATTTACAAGACAATGCATTTATTTTTAATTCTACAGGAATCTGTGCATTCAGTGTGGCTCATGGAGACTTTTGACAGCTTTCTGACTGAATTATTACTTTAACAGCTTATTCTTGGCTGGACTCTGGATTCCCGACCATAGTTGAGTAACACTGAGTCAGCACATGAATGGCCAAGGAGCACAAGACTGTCATCAGCCTACTGGCCAATCATATCACTAATGACTAGCTCCCTCTTTGTAGTCCTCTGCAACCTGCCAGACACAGAAAGTCACCTCCCTCTCTCCCTGTCCCACTCTATCTCACTTTCCCTCTGTGCTCTACCTAAACAAATTACTCCCTATCTCTGCAAGCGTGCTGTGCAGTTGTGTCGGCGCGTGGAAGCCTGTGGGATGAGCTGCTTTAAAATGAGAAAGGAGGGCAGGTTAACTCGGTGGATCGGATGGACTGTGGTTATGGCAGCTTTGTTGTTGCTTGGTTTCATCATAGGTAAGACTTGATAATACAACACAAACTTACACTCTACTGCTGTTACTCACAAGTTATATCTACACAGCTATCTATGTTTGTTGTTAACAGAAATAACTTATAACTATGGAACTAATGATAGTTGACCAGGACAAGTTTGTAAATGGATGTGAAGGCAGATGCTGAATTAACATGAATAGATACAAAACCTCAGGGGTGGAAGGTGTACTCAAGTCTTGTACTTAAGTAAAAGTGTAAGAATACTCAGTACAAGTAAAAGTAATGTATTAAAATGTTACTCAAGTAAAATGTGCATCTAAATATACATAAAGTACCAAAAATAAAAGTAGAATATTTACCTCTGAAATGTAGTGGAGTAGAAGTACAAAGTAGCATAAAATGGAAATACTTAAGTACAAGTATCTGACAATTATAATTAAGTACAGTACTTGAGTAACTGTACTTAATTACTTAACACCACTGCACAACATAAGTACATACAATCTTTAATTTATTCGGAATAACTATCAAATGTTATCATTGCTGTTAAAGTTTAATATTGAAGGTGTGTTAACATGTGTGTGCGTTTTAGTTTGTCACTACTTTGATACATTTCACGTGTGCTTGCTCACAGCAACTAACACATACTGTCCATAACCATGACTCCATTTGAAATATAATATCTATGGTCATGCAAAGTTTGTCTAGATCTTACACAGCTGGGCAGTGAATAGATATTCGGTTTCTCCCTTTTCTCCCTTGTAAGTCATAAGGTGGTTTCAGTCCTGAAAGAAGAGACACTGTTGTTATGCTGTATGGATTATGTACGTCTGTGTTTTGTAGGCTGGTTTGCAAAGCCCACACGTCCAAACACTCCAAACGATACTGCTTCCGGCAAGTATCTACGGGAGTTTCTGGATGAAATGCAGCCAGAGCAGATCAGAGAGCATCTCAGGTAAGAAGCAATACCAACACACAAAACCTCTCTCTCCATCAGAACAAATCATCTAAACAACTGTAAACAGTCTTCAACCCTCTTTGAAAGAAAAGGTTTCAGCAGGGAGCGAAACATCTTTGAGTTTTGTTAGGGAGTATTCATATAGATAATAATACATAATATCTATATAGCGCTTTTCCCAGTGCTCAAAGACGCTTTACAATAAAACACGAGAAAAAATACAAAAACAGCCCTGAGCAAAATTGAAAAAAAGGTGGGTTTGGGTAGAGGACTATAGGTTGTTTTGAAGGCTTTTTTGCAGTGTATGTATTTTGAATGTGACTGGGAGGCTGTAGCGAAGGACTGGTCGCTCCAGGTCTGGAACCTAGTCCTGATGGGCTACAGTAGTCAACAGCAGACCTCAGGAGATGGGTATAGGGTTGTGTTGTTGAATGAGGTCTCATAGGTAAGGGGGGGGGGGGTTGTGTAATATATTAAATCACTCCGGTATTTGATCGCTAGCCAGTGGCGGTGACAGCTATCTGAATGGGCACCAATTTTGCCATATATTTTTCCATTTCACAACTATAGCAAGCCAAACATTTCACTTGCACAGCAACTCAATTGTTGACATTTATCTTAGGCTTCTTAACCCCATGGGTGAGCTAGCGGGGTAGAAAAAAAAAACTGGAAACCTAAGTTACTTTATTTTAATTATTTATTTTATCTATTGGCATTTCCAAAGATTCCAAATATAAAATTAAGCATCCCTCAGTGTACTATAAACATCCTATAGCTTCAAAAAATGCTGTCCAACCATCTGGAAAAATACATAACATTAAAGACTTGATGGCGTGTTCAAGTGCAGTCTCAGAACAAGAAACACTTTCCATGCATTTTTGCTTATATTTGTTCTAACTTTACAAAAACATCTCACTTTCCCTAGCTAATCTGCACATTCAAATGAAGTGGGTTATGGCCAAAATACATTTTATTCTGTAAGCAATTTATAGCCTCTTTACTCACTGTTGACATTCTCTCCACAGGAAATTAACACGACTCCCACATCTCGCCGGTACAGAGCAGAATCTGAAATATGCAGAGCAGATCATGAAAGAGTGGAAGGAGTACGGCCTGGACTCAGTGGAGATGGTGCCCTATGACGTCCTGCTGTCCTATCCCAACAAAACACAGCCGAATTACATCTCGATAATTGATCAGCTTGGCAGTGAGGTACGACATGAAAACATCCAGTCAAATGCATTCATACTGAAAAAAGACAAAGTGCGTTTTACAAAGAAGCAAAACATGTTCCATATCGCTAAAACCTCTTCTCGTGCATTCTTGTTTTTGTTGTTTGGTCCCATCTTCTATAGCATTAGCATAGCAGTCAGAGCCACTTTATAACACAGCCACCGCTAACACTATTTAAATGACCATGTGCATGCATTGTGTCCACTGTAAGAAACTAAATGTAATATATGCTTTAGTTTAATGATTTCCAAACGTTTTATGATATTGATCAATTTCTCCATGTTATTTTCTAACACACATGAACAAAAACACTAATTTGAAAAAGCACATAACTGCTGCTGAGTCTGTTTAGGGAGATAACAAAGTTGCAGCGTCCACATGGTGACTTTTCAGATCAATAAAAAACACAAGACTGCTCATTCAGGTCCAAGGTCCCTTTATAGCTTGTGACGAGATAAACCGCTCTTTGTAGAGATAATGATACAGCACAGTGGCAAGCAAGAAAAACTGACCAGAGTGGCTATATCGAAGCATGCTGCTAGGATGCATTCAGGATCACAAACAAAATCCGGGTTTACATTTCAGCTTAATCAGTAACACATTTCAGCTGATACCCTGAGCAGCACATAGATACCAAGGTGAGTGTCAGACCACTGGAAGTATATTCTACAGTAGAATAGGACAACCTGGTATCAGCCAATAATTCACAGGACTTGTTTTGGTATCAGACCTGTAAAGGACAAATCTATCATTTACATATTGACCCCCTATTTACTCTGGGTGGGATTTGATTGATTGATTGATTGATTGAAAAGTTTATTAACAGCTTGTATATTGGGTACAGTACAGTACAGCTCAAAACATACAATTGTTAAGCGGATGCAGACCAGAGAAAGACTTTCGTCTTGTTTACATCAGGGTCCCCCATTTCCAATTCATCATGTCATTTAAGACATATAAGACATATTTGACATACAGATGGCTTATTTACAATTTACATACAGGTGGTTTTTTACATACAGATTGCTTATTTACAATTTTCATTTTAGATTTTGTTCTAATACATCCTAACCGGACATTTAAGACATACCAAGTCTACAGATATACAGTTAGTAACAGAGTCTAAAATGCGAGTATATACATAGATGGGGGGGGGAAGCTGTCCATTGTACGACAGGTTGAGATTTGTACCATTACCGGGGCCAGTTTTGCAATGCTCTCCCCCGAAGGTGCTCTTTAAGAGAGGTTTTGAAGGTAAGTATAGTTTTACTTTCCTTTACAGTTGTGGGAAGAGCGTTCCACCTTGATGTGGCATAATTGCGAAACGTGTATTGAGGATTTGAATCACGCTTAAGTAAAAGTACTTATACAACAGTGTGAAAATACCCAAATATAGGTTAAGTCATGCATTGAAAATGTAAAATATGTAGTTTATAAGTATTAGACAAATTAACTAAAAGTTTAAAGGTAGAAGTATTCGATGCAGAAAATGCCTTATGTGACTTAAGCAGCATTTTACTGTTATAGTTGGCTAATGTGAAGCTAATTCATTAAAAAAAAAAATATATATATATATAGAGCTGCAAAAAAGGGTTATTGTCATAAAGGATTAATCTGCTGATTATGTTTTTGAATCATTAGTGGGTTGTTTGGTTTGTAAAACTTCAGAAAATAGTGAGAATCAAAATTACTCTTCAACTATTATTAATTTATTATTGAACACAAATATTACAGTAAAAATTATGTTGCCAATTGTAATGATAATTTATCATTAAGGTAATTGATTAATGAAGTAAAAGTTAAATAGAGGGATGTAACAAAAATTATCTGTGAGATACATTTATTGCAGAAAATAGTATTTTTTCCCCCTATAAAATGTAGAAGTAAAGCATGAAAATCTGATATTTTAGTAAATAAAGGGTGATCTCATCAATATTTTATCTAATTCAGTCTGTGCTCATCTTTCTGTCACAGGTTTTTAACACTTCCTTGGCTGAGCCTGTTCCTGAGGGTTATGAAGATGTGTCTAACATTGTGCCACCATACAGCGCCTTCTCTCCCAAAGGACAACCTGAGGTAAATAACAACAACCATTCTCACAAGCAGACAGTGATGTTTGAATATGTTTTCACTGCAGAAGTAAAAGTCAACATGAAATCTGAACATTACAAATCCTCACCGTCAGCTATCTGATAACCTGAGATGTCTCCTCTGTCTGTCTCTCTGTAGGGGGATTTGGTGTATGTGAACTATGGTCGAACAGAAGACTTCTTCCAGTTAGAGAGAGACATGCGGGTCAATGCTACTGGGAGGATTGTCATCGTCAGATATGGGAAAATATTCAGAGGCAATAAGGTAGGAAAAGAAAAGCCTTGGTCATCACTCCACATGAAAACCCACAGTTAAAGGATTTCTGTGACTGAGTCGTGCAATTAAATGATTATACTTGTGGCTAGGTGTACTGGAAGAATACAATCTTTTTGATAATTCAATGTAATTTGTCAATGTCAAACCACACTATTTTCTGATGCACAAAGGAAAAAGAGGACAGCAATAAATAACATTTTGTTTACTAATATAACTCACTTTACTCTGTATGCTCCACCAGGTGAAAAATGCCATGTTAGCAGGAGCAAAGGGGATCATTATGTTCTCAGACCCAGCCGATTACTGGGCTGCCGGAGTCCAGGTACAGTATTTCGGATCATTTGTTCATTATAAAACTGTGCATGTGTGGATGGTAACAGCCATTGTGCTAGTATTAGTGTAGTAGTTTGAACATTTGTTTTTAGACAACACTGACACAATTATAAGCCTTAAAATAAGTTTGAACCCATAAGAGACTCTGCAAACAACAACTATAAAGAAGTAGCAGATGTCAGACATAGCCTTCAAGAATGTACACTTATTCATGGTTATTATCTCTAAACAAATCAATATTGGAATCAAGGATACTAATTCAATCCGTGGATTCAAATCAAGCATTTTAAATGTGTTTGTTTGTGTTTGTGTGTGCAGCCATATCCTGATGGTTGGAACCTACCCGGTGGAGGAGCTCAGAGAGGAAATGTCCTCAACCTGAATGGAGCAGGAGACCCACTCACACCAGGGTACCCCGCTAAAGGTGTGTATGAGTGTCTATAAGTGTGAGAGACTGAATTATGTGTTTGAGTTTAACTAACATAATCTTGTCTGCTCTCTTACAGAATATACCTACAGGTTGAGTCTCGAGGATGGAGTAGGTCTTCCCAAGATTCCTGTGCATCCAATTGGCTTCCATGATGCAATCAACCTGCTGAAGTAAAATCATATTTCAATCTTCTTTTCTTTCCACACTTCTAAAATGCAATCATTCAAATCAGTCATTTTTGAAAAAGGTCTACAGCCATGCTAGCAGCTCTGTGAAGCTAAGCTAATAATAAAATGCACACAATTACAAGTTAGTGGTGCCCTTGTTGAACATGTGAGCATGCTACATGTGGTAATCGGCATAAAGACAGATGAGAATATCACATGTTTTTATAATAAATCTAATTATTAGACATGCATTACAAAATAGATCTGATCTCATGAGAAGTCAACATGTGTGGGACAGGAATGTATTTCATATGTACATTTCTTAGAAATCTATGCAATAGTTGTTGAGATATATTCTCTTGGACCAAACTGGTGGACCAAATAACAAAAATGTGTAGCATGGCTGAAACCTACTTCTTTTGGATGTTGAATTTGTATTGGCATCCTTAATGTATAAGATAATTGCTTTGGTGTATAATATATTTGATTTTTGCTTCAACAGGAACATGGGAGGACCGATTCCACCCAACAACTGGAAAGGAGCTCTGAACATCTCCTACAGGATCGGACCAGGATTTACGGACGACTTCAAAAGCCAGTAAGTGATAACATTATAGTGGAGTGTCAAAGTGATCGCTTGTGTCCACCTCACCCTGTAATAACATGATTCTCCCTTCCACTTGTATTTTTTCCTCACCACTTCTCTCTCCGAATTCACTCTGTAGTGGTTTAAGTGTTTGAACTGTCTCTCGCCTTGTGTTGCTCTTTTCTCCTCTTGCTCAGCCTTAATGACCCACCCAGTGGCAAGTAGCCAAATGTTATACAATGAAGGCCCTTGTACCCTCGGTGTGTGAAAAACATACACACAGAACAAGCTGCTTACATTAGGGATGAACAACAGTAACTGGGTCTATTTGTGCCTCATTATTCTCCTAAAGAAGGGAATTTTGAGGTGCAAAACACTTCTTAAAGGACTTCAATGCGGCCATTAAGAGGGTTAAATCTCTATCGCCTGCTTATTCTTATTCTTCTATTCTTCTTTGTATCTGTCTGTGCTTTAATTGAGCTTAGCACAATGAACATGATAATATGGCTGCTGTACAGTACCATTTTCTTTTCCATTATTTCTTAAATTCTGTTAGGAATTTCCTTCAAAAATGAACATGTTTTATTCTTTGTCCCTTTCTTTATGTTTGACACTCTATCTCTTTCTCCCCTGTGTGTCTGCCTGTGTCAGGAAGCTGCGTATGAACATCCACAGTAACAACCAGATAACCAGAATCTACAACGTCATTGGCCGGATTAGAGGAGCTCTGGAGCCAGGTACAGTACCACAACCCACTAATCCTTCATTTTAGCTTCCAGCAATACATAGAGTAACACTTGCAATGCTAACTGGACACTCAGACTCATAATAACAGGTTGCAGGATATTCATAATGCATTTTGGTCAGGAAATGTTGCTACATTCAGTGTGAAATACAGTGCATCAGCCTCTTACTCAGAGCCTGTTTTGTATGTGTTGTGATAGGATTAGCCATTTAGAATAATTTGTAAATAATAGAAGAAAGAAAAGTATATTTTTCTCTAATTATTCCATTGATGCGTGCTATGGGTTTGTGTATGTAGACAGGTATGTGATTCTGGGAGGGCACCGGGACGCCTGGGTGTTCGGAGGAATCGACCCCATGTCTGGAGCTGCAGTGGTTCACGAGATTGTCAGGAGTGCCGGCAGGCTGATCAGTAAAGGTATGTCACTGCTTGTCACTACTCAACTGTTCACGTGTCATGACAAGTACTCAGTGTGTGTGTGTGTGTGTGTGTGTGTGTGTGTGTGTGTGTGTATGTATGTGTGTGTGTGTGTGGTGTGTGTGTGTGTGTGTGTGTGTGTGTGTGTGTGTGTGTGTGTGTGTGTGTGTGTGTGTGTGTGTGTGTTGTGTGTTGTGTGTAGGATGGAGGCCTAGGAGGACTTTAATATTTGCAAGTTGGGATGCAGAGGAGTTTGGATTGCAGGGATCTACAGAATGGGCAGAGGTACTTAAACATACACATTCACACACTTGCACTTGTACACATTCAAACCCACACACACTTGACCAACATTCACCTTTCTCAACAGGATAACGCCAAGCTGCTGCAGGAGAGAGCTGTGGCTTACATTAATGCCGACTCTGCCATTGAGGGTGAGTGTGTGCACAGTTAGTAGTAAATTAGTTTTGATGTGTCTTATGTGTTTTTTTAAACATTTCAATTTGATTTCCAGGAATGTACACACTGAGGGTTGACTGCACTCCGTCTCTACACACGCTGGTGTATGACCTCACCAAACAGGTAAGCAGAAGCAAAAGGAAGGGTACTTAACAAACTGTTTTGAGAATGATTAATTTAGTCTTCATGCTCACTTTTATACTTTATGTGTTTGCATGTAGATAGCCAGTCCAGAGGAAGGAGAGGAAGGAGTTTCTTTGTACGAGAGTTGGCATAAGAGGGACAACTGGACGGATAACCGTGATGCACCCAGGTACAAAGTAGCTTGTTCTGGTCAGTCAGGCTGTAAACAAACATATTTTGAATGTAAAATACAACAAGTAATGAAACAAATCACTAAAACAGTCTGTCCTTCACTCTGCTGCACTGTAGGATCAGTAAACTGGGGTCAGGCAGTGACTTCGAGGCCTATTTTATCCGTCTGGGAATTGCTGCAGGCAGAGCCAGATACACCAAGAACAAGGTGAGACACGCTGACTGATTCATCCAAATATTATCATTCTTATTAGTCTTAAGGTATATTACTGTAAGTTCTTAATCATATCTTTATGTGACTGTATTTTAGGTGCACAAAACATTTTGCATCCATATTATGTTTGAGCTTTACTTGGAAGATTATTTTTTTGAGGAATTGTAATGATGTGAAACTTTTAAAATAATATTTATGGCAGTGTACATGTTTTCATATGCAAACCTATTCGTTCTAAGAGAATATGTTTGTTAGTTTGCGATTTTTTAATACATTTTATTTTTAATGCAGGTTTTGTCTTTTACATGTACATTGTCTTCGTATATGAATAAATAATTGTATCTATCTCTATTATGCTACACTGAGAAAGAAATTAAGCATTTGAGCTGCAAATATCAGTGGACTAATGGAATAGTAGATCAACAGAAACTAATCGTCAACTATTTTGATACTAGTTTAATCATTTAAGTATTTCTTCAATGACCATTAACAATAACTAATTGATAAATCGATAAAATAAGCGGGAGATTAATCAACAACCAAAATATTTGTGAGTTTCAGTCCTACACTACATAATCTAAAGTTATTTCTGTTTACATTTAAAGGGGACCTATCATGCAAAATGCACTTTTGTACGTCTTTTATACATGAATATGTGTCCCCGGTGTGTCAGGGAACTCACCAAGTGTCAGAAAACACAACCCTCTCTCTTTTCCTCCATACCCAAATCTCTAAAAACGAGGCTGCAACGGATCTGATACAGACTGATACAGATTTGAAATTGTTCTGACGTCAGAAACGAGGAGCTCCGCCTATATGGGCAACTCTCCACCTATCAGGGGAATGAGAGGTTGCGTGGCATGGTGCAGCTCATTTGCCACAGAATCAGCCCTTGCAAAGACAGGGCTGGAAAAGAGCAAATAGAGCTAAATGAGGCATGGCTAAAATGCATGATCTGTTTGGTATTTTGAGAAAAAAACTTCACAGACATGTTTTATATAGGTATGGCCCTACAATATATTATTCAAATATAAAATGATAGGTCCACTTTAAGGGTTGAATAAGTAGTTAGAGAATAATTCAAAAAAAGGACAGCATCTTTATTAGGGTGGTCCTTAGTGCCATGTACATTTTCTCATTCATTTATTTTAAGCTCCAACCACCGGAAGTCAAGAAAACTCTCCTGGTGAATTGTATTCAAATTCCAACAACATTTACCCCTCCCTCATCAACCTTGAAGTTTAGCCTCATGTAGGGTGGTCCTTAAAATGTACCCCTCCCTCGTCAACCTGGGCTGCCACACCAGCAGCCACGCCACAGTGCTGCAACTGAGGCTAAACTTCAAGGTTGATGAGGGAGGGGTAAATGTTGTCAGACTGAGGAAAAAATTCACCAGGAGAGTTTTCTTGACTAATAGAATGAATTATGGGGGTTGGAGCTTAGACTTTCCGACTTTCAATTTTAAGGACCACCCTAATCTTTATGGTAAATGATAATCTGAGCCTCCATGGCGTCAATGTATCTCACTGGGATGTTGTCTGTGCTTTCAGAAAACAGAGCGGTACAGCAGCTATCCGGTGTATCACAGTGTTTATGAGACCTTCGAAGTAGTGGAGAAGTTTTACGACCCCTCCTTCAAGAGGCTTCGGGCGGTGGCCCAGGTGAGAGGGGGGCTCATCTTCCAATTGGCTGATTCCCAGCTGCTCCCTCTCGATGTTAACCAGTATGCAGACGCGCTCGGGAAGTACGCTCAGAGCATCGCACAGCTGGGACACAGGCACCCAGAGGAGATGAACACGTACAGGGTGTCGTTTGGTGAGTTGACTTCAGTATATATCGACTTTAAATATCCTTAAAATGTTTAAACGATATGGCCAAATAGCACATTTTTCTCAGAATGTAGCTGCTTTTAAATGTTGTTTTCCCTTTTCGTTACATTTTCAGATTCCTTGTTTTCTGCTGCGGAGAACTTTACTGTTGCAGCGAGGGACTTCCATGAGCGCCTGCAGACTCTCAACAAAGCGGAGTAAGAATATGTTTAACATTTTGGATGTCAAATGCTGAAATAGGTTTGTTGTTTTCGTATCGAGAGGTATTTCTTATTTTCAGTTTTTCCTATTTATATATAAGAGGGATCAGCATAAAAACATAACTGTAAATATAATGTGAAAAATAATGTTGTGCTCGTCTATCAGTCCTCTGCAGTTACGTATCGTGAATGATCAGCTCATGTATCTGGAGAGAGCCTTCATAGACCCCCTAGGCCTACCTGGCAGACCCTTTTACAGGTGAGTCTCTTATGCGGCTTTCACACCAGCGCTTTTCCCTTTCTAACTCCGAGCGGGAGCTTTTCTGGTTCACCTCCGGTTTTCCTTTTCTGCTCCCGCTCTGTTCACACCGCCCAGAGCCCGACTGGTGCTGCCGCTGCTGCGTCATGACGTCACCGTTTACATCCCTGATTTGCTCCCCAACGGCGTTACGGCGCTCACAACAACAACAATTGCGTCGGGTCGATGATCGTGTTGCTTTTAATCACACGAAGCCAGATTAAATTAAATAACGACTTCTCCAACCTTATGCTTTTCTCCAGAGTGCCGTGGTTCATTGTTTATTAATGTGTTTCTGCGGCATTACCGACCGCTGCAGTGTTGGCTGCTCTTCCACCGGAGTTTATTCTCCCGTTAGCTCCCGGTTAGCTCACACTGCAGCGGCCGCTCTAAAGTATTCACTGTCCGACTCACACAAGCAGCTGATACATATCCCCAGTTCCCCTGAATGTGTGTCAGTCTGAATTGACGCTGTTTGGCATCACAACGCTGTTATGAAAGTTTCTCTGGTATAAAATGGGTGATGTTAGCATAGCAACCGAAGCCAAACTGACTACTTGCTATTGCTATCCTATTGTGGCATTAACCGTTTTCTACAGGCACATTTTTATTATGATTCTACTTGTGATAGTCGGACACGACAACCTGTGCAGCCCATGTATTGATTCCTTCCGATAGCTGCTATAATACAAAACAACACGTCTGCCTCTCTCCACAATGATCAATAACAGTGAACGGATGGTCAAAGTAAGGTACAAATAAACAGAATCACACGAAGCCTGGTTAGTGTTGCCTGACTTTATAAAGTGTGTTTATAAGCACTACTGCTTGTAGGCAGGCATGACAGTCGACCCATGTTCAGGGGAGGTGGGTTTAGTTTCCTGCACGTCTCGACGTAAGAGAGACGTAAGCGACGCCACCTCTTAGCTCCGAAGCTCTTGCCTCTAGACCGACACTTTTTTGGAGCTGGCAGTGAACCGGATTCCGGAGCTAAGAGCCGGCGCCGCTGCGGTGTGAACAGGAAAAACCGGCGCTTTTCAGGCTCCAGCTCCGAGCCGGAGCTGAAAAAGCGCTGGTGTGAAAGGGGCATTACACGCACGCGCACACACACACACAAACACACACAGAAAGAGACACACACACACACACACACACACACACACACCGCAATTAAACTTGATTTGATGGATGCAAACCAAAAATAAGGCCACTCAACTACACAATCACAAGACATATATGCCCTGTAACAGAATCCACACAGCACATTCACCTAATGAACAGCTGTATTTCAACTTTCAACTAGCCTCATCACAGCTGGTACATCGCATTTCATTCAAAGTAAACATAGGCTTGAGATTTGGCTGATTTAAAGCAGACTTTGGGATGGGCTTGTTTATAATGTAAGAGGTGGAGATAAACTCTATTATTCCTCAGAAAAACCTTGTAGTGTTGTGTATGTCAGAAGGAAGAGTTGTATCTTTAATTCGGCATGTGCTGCTGTAAACATGCTCCCAAATCGAAATATGTAAATTATTCAAATGTCTACTCATTACGCTTCTAGGTTTACATTTTCTCCTCCATTAAAGCCAAATGTACCTCCCATCTGACACATTTCAAGCTGCTGTTTAAAACCCTTTTCATTTAGTTTTTCAGAGCTATGATTGTTTGCCTCATATCACACTTTCCATTTAAATATTTGCATTAAGACTTATGAATATTGCAGCTTTGAATAGACAAGAACCATCCTGCACAACTGACATTCCCTCTTCTCTCTTTCAGGCATGTGATTTTTGCTCCCAGCAGCCACAATAAATATGCAGGGGAGTCTTTCCCTGGAATCTACGATGCATTGTTTGACATCCAGAACTCAGCTGATAAACAGAAGTCCTGGGAGGACGTCAAGCGTCAAATCAGCATCGCAGCATTCACCGTACACGCTGCTGCCATGACCCTAACTCCACCTGCATGACGCAGGCACAGACAATCTGAAGCCATGTGATTATGCAAATTAATGATTTTATAATAGCAGATTCTGAAGAGAGGAAATACGCTCCCTGAAACACAGAGATGGACAATCCGTTTTCTGAACATGTCATGTTCCAGGAATGCCTGTTCAGTGATACAGTGAATCTCTGAGTGCCATTTTCAGAGTACAACTTTCTGGTGTTTTATGTTATTATTATTTTTTAAATGTTTGATGTTTTGTGAATGGGGAGCATAATAAAATAAATCCATAATTTGCATGGAGGCAGGAAAAAAACTTATTTCCAGTCAATGTTGGTCTGAGAAAAAAACACTTACTCTTTAAGCTCTTTATTTTAGGTTTCTTCAACTTAATTTGTTGAGCTTTTTTACTTCACCCAAATAAGTAATAATAAATAATAATAATTGTTTATACAGGAAGCTGCCTTTCTTTGAGACCTTGCTATTAATATAAAGCAAGATGATCACACAACCTTTCGATTGGTCTCCTATATTCAAACTATATATCTTACTCAAACACCAAACTGGGAACCTGGCAACAATCAGAGTTATATGGACGTGTTATGTAGATGATGTAAGAAGTGGTGTGTGAATGAATGTGATGAGTGTGAGCAGGCTGTCGTGTCTGCATGCTTCTGTGTGTTTTACCTTGGAGCTGACAGTCTCCACATAGCTGACCCAGGTTAGGAGGTTTGGTGTAATGGAGATGATAATTTGACTCGCCCCCTGGGACGAAGATAGAAGGAAAAATGCTTAATCTCCTCATAGCAATTAATAAGTAGGCTAATAGTGATGTGTGTGGTAAAAGTTAAACACATTTTCATTATTTAATTAAAATTATTCCTAAAGGAAAGTTTGAGCAGGAAACTACCAATTTAAAACATGTGTGCAGCACACTGGAAGTGAACTGGAGCTAATTTCTCTGGTTTCAAACTGTGTTGACCATAAGAAAAATGTCTGCCCTACGCTTTTAAACTTTGATCTTTCTTAGTTGGAGTATTTCCTCTCTGACCTGGGTAATTTCCCTCCAGAGGCGACGTCCTGTAGTGCAGCCCTGCTGGGGCCGTTTCTTTTGGCAGCAGCTCCAGTACTTTGTGCTGCAGACAAACACACACTTTTAGGAAGCAGATACCATTTAAGTTGTACAACAAATCGTGAAGGGTTAGAACTACTACACCATTAAAACTGTGCTACAACTTATTAGAGTACAATATGTTGGATTGTGTCTGGTGTGTGTGTACTCACTCCATGTGGAAAACAGGAACTCCCGGATGATGTTTACAGACTCCCTTCTGCCTTCCTGGAACAGAGTTGTACTGAAAGTCCAAACTGGCAGACAGCAGGTGATGACATTTGAACTCTGCCTGTCACAGAAACAGTTTACTACATTTCAGCATCCTCTATTCTTACAAGAAGCCAATCTTTTCATCGCCTTCTTCATGAATGTATACAAATCCATGTGTGTATCCGTGTTGTCAGCTTGTTATCTGCCATTCAGGTGAAGTGATGCCCCGTTGCTCTCTACTGCCGCTGGTCCCTGAAAGCTACCAAATTGTATTTTGTTGTATTCCTACATTGAGGTAAGTGTTTTAGAAACTAATGCAGCTGATGCCCTCCTCTGGCTATTAACGGTATTGCAGCTTTTGTTGGTTAGTTATAACCTTAATATATAGTCTATGGTTATAACCTTAAAATGTAAGTGATGCGTCTTAATTCTTATTCAATGTTTGTTTTTTTATTTTCTTTATAATAAAGCAATAACCACCCCCCAATATAAATCCATTGTGGAGTAAAACACAAAAGATGACTGAAACCAAATACAAACACTGTTGTTAAAGGATCTCAGGACAACAATGTAAAATATGCAAAAAATCATATTTAGAAAATATATGAACAAATCCATTAGGAGATTATTACAGTAAATGCTCAGAAAATGTCATCCATTTTCACTTTATCAATGATCGGCATTTACCTTATTGTATCATATTTCTTGAGGGAAGACAGCCCCACACCCACACACACACACACACACACACACACACACACACACACACACACACACACACACACACACACACACACACACACACACACACACACACACACACACACACACACACACACACACACACACACACACACACACACACACACACACACACACACACACACACACACACACACACACACACACACACACACACACACACACACACACACACACACACACACACACACACACACACACACACACACACACACACACACACACACACACACACACACACACACACACACACACACACACACACACACACACACACACACACACACACACACACACCTTATACACGGAGAAAAGTTCATTGCATTTAGTGGGTCTTTAAATGTTTGTCACAATTCACATCACAAGTCACACAGTCAAAGGTTCTGACTGCACTGGTGGGTTGCCATATCAATTCTCCCGCACCTTTCTCTCGATAGCCCTTTTAACTAGTTCAGACAGAGTAAACAACATATTTGAGAGTTGAACTGGTTTATCAAGATAGATGGAGCCTCCCATTCCTTAAGAGAGATACCAGAGCCAGGGTTGGTCGTAAATGTCAACACACAGAAAAGGTTAAATATCTTAGGAGTAAGACAGAATTATTCCCTCACAGGTAATATATAAAAACAATAAATATAAAAACAATAAACAAATGCACATAAAAGCTGATATTCCATAATATTCGATTTTGTGTTGATTAATGGTAGAAAAGGTAAACAGAAGAATGAATCTATAATTCAGCAAGTACAAAAGCACCAAGAATCACCCGAGACAAATATGCATACACACTATAATATCAATCCAGACTAATTTAGGAATAGATTATTCACCCATACTATTACCTTTCATCCATAACCTACAACTCCCATCTGTTTAAAATCTCATGACATTCTCAGTTTTTTCCTGTTTCAAAAGTGACTTCCAATGCATATGGTTTCAAAGAAAAGCACATCTAAATTAAAAAATGACTGATTTGAAGTCTCTTAGTGCTGATTGTAAGACATGACAAACTTAAATGTAGTTTTGCTTAAACTCCAATGTAACGGAAAGCATGTTCATTCGTCTGTTGAATCAGGGACTGACAGACTGTTTGATATCCTCATCAACGTCCATTGTATGACATGATCAAAGCTAAAATTACACCAACTTGAACAAGTCACTTTATCACTTATGTTTTCACTGTTTTGAGCATCACACTTTGATCACTCATGAATTCTATGATGAAATATAACAGAGCAGGCTGTATTTGTATCTATCTTTTCCATATAGTACATTTCCATTCCAAGTGACAGTGATTTCCATGATGCAGTTTAACCCTGACTCACTCATCTGTCTGGGACATTTCTCTAAGACACTCCTTTAAGTTCCCCACCCGGTCTCGATTCTTAACTTCAGCGGTCTTTATTGCCTGCTGCAGCAGCCGCTGCGTCTCGTCCAGCCCCCCCACCTTCGGCATGTGGTAGCGGAACAGGAAACCGGCCAGCTGATTGTCGTGGCAGTCCGGGGCGAGCAAGCCGCACAGAAAGCGCAGGAACATGTCGTAGTGGCCCAGCGGGGAGTTGAGGGTCCGCGTTAAGGCGCTCTGGACGACGCCGGCCACTGATCTGGTCTGATCCTTGGATGCGAAGAACTTGGTTCTCGGCAACAACATGGTCTCCAGAACATTTTTGGACTCTTCGCGAAACATTGTGAAGACGTACACAGCGGCCATGAACTCCTGGAGGGGAGAAGACGTTGTTTTGATTCAGTTCTAATCCTGTGTCCCATTGTTAATTGTTCAGTTATTTGTTGGTATTTAAAAATATTCCTCTTCCCTTTTATCTTTTGTGTACGAATAGTGCATGTAAATGGTTTGCAAAGGCTATAATCCCAAAGTTCTTTCCAGAGGGAGTTTCTCTCCCACACACCCCCTTTAACTAAATTGTGAATGTTTTTTTTTCATGTTTTATAATACCAGTACAGAATTCAAATAAGGTTTTATGATACTCAGGTGCTGTAAGATGGAGAGTTGTACCTGCACGCTGAAGTGTATGAAGCAGAACCTCTTCACATCTGAGGAAGGGAGCTCGGTGCACAGACCGGACAACAACGTCACCTCCGTGAAGCTCACACCGTACTCCTTCACGTCCTCTTCACAGAACACACTGATGTCCTTCTCCAGCATCTTGAAGGCCATCTTCCCGATCTTAGTCGCCACGTGTTTATCTTCAGGAGACCACTTCTGAGTGGAAAAGAGACATTGAAGTGAAACATTCTGATATTTTGGTTAGCTATTAGCTGCTCCGCAAATTTCTCTTTTGTCTGCTTGAACTAATTAAGTCAGTCAAACGGCATTGTTTGTTTTGTTAAAACTCTGTCATACAGGTGTTGGAGGCTAGTTTGATTTTAAATCAGCGCCAATCAAAATGAAAGAGATGGCACAGGTGTTCATGATATTGTATCCCTGAATGTTAAATGTAAAAAGTATTAAAAAGTAGATTCAGGAAATGCCTGACCCCTTAGCAATTAGGTGTTCTATTTTCACGAACGAAGGGGGTTACGTTAATATAACTAATCTAACTGAGACGATAAAAAGACAGACAAAAAAATATACCAGTTCATTTTCCGCCTTTCCGTAGTAGAACTCCAGCCTGCGATTCATCTGGACAACCAAAACATTGATGTAGAACGGCGTCAGCCTGGGGGGGTTCTCCCCATAGCCCCGATATTTGAAGCTGCGCTTGAACATTGTGGCCACCATCCAGCACACGAAGGGTTGTCGGGTGAGAATAACGAGGGACGGGAGGAGCTTATAATGTGCCACGATCTTTGCTGCTAGCGCTGCGTCTTCATAACGCTTGGTCAGGTATTCATCCTTCATCGTATCACTGGAGAACAGAGGGGGAGAAAAGATAAAAATGGTATAGAACTGCAAAAAAATAGTATAACTGTACATAATCAAAACTAATAAATGGATGGGCTAAATAAGTCGACACAGGATACTTAAAATACCTGCAAATATAATTTAAGAAAATGATTAGAGCAGGGGCGTCCGAACTGTTTTTTACATACAGAAAAATATACGAATAGCTGGGCCACTCTCTAGAGGTGAGGTATATTGCCTCATAAGGTCAGTTATAAGTTAGCTAAATTAATTAGGTATAGTGTGCTTGATACTTGAAAATGGCTTTAGAAAAAGAACAGCCTATATCACAGCTCTCTATAGGGTTTCATTTGTTCTGTTGGCAGCTCATCCCTTAAAACAGAAGCCTCAGAGTGATTATAATAAGGGGAAATGTGAAGGGTATATTCAAAGCTTGTTATGCAAATAAGTAATTGGGCCTTTTTTCTTATCAACTAAGATTTGTTAGAAAATGTTCCCAACTTTAATTGACTGAATTTATTTGAAAAGTGGGCTTATTAACACATGAATACTACTGTGTAATATATGTGTACATGTATATTTAAAAAGTACAATATAAGACAAGCACAAGTTTCATTTGTTACATTATACTTTTTTGAATTGGCTGAGGGCCGATTCAAAATGGACAGCGGGCCGCATTTGGCCACAGGGCCGTAGTTTAAATAGACACCCCTGGATTAGAGTCTGTACCTAACACAAACACACTGTCCATCTACACACACCTGAAGCCCTGTATCTCTGTGAAGACATCAATGAACTGAGGTGGTATTTGGGAGATAGCAGTCCGTCTCCCCAGGATCCAAACGCAAGCCCCACGGAGCACAGTGCCTCGGACGATATTCACAACCAGGACGCCGGGAGTTGCTTTGGTGACATTGTCATTTATTACTGGAGCATTCTGTACAGAAAACACAGGAGAAATATATCAGTTTGTCATCGTCATTCATCAGACAAGGAAACCAGAAAGCAGCGTTTAAAACACTCCTGGATTGTTTACTTGCCAACTGCTTACGATACAAACTGCTTTATTTACTAATTATTAGCTCACCTTCAAGAACTGTAAAGTGATATAAAGATTTTAAACTTGATGGTGGTTGGTTTTTAACGCTCATTTTTTGTGTTACAGTTGTGAATGGGTTTTAGCTGTGGTGTGCAGATGGCTTACCAGCCAGTCCAGAGGTTCTCGGTAACAATCAAGTGAGTCCATTACGACGACAAATTTACAGTCCTCGTCCTCCAGGTATTTCATGTCTTTGCTCTCAGGATAATAATATTCCAACACATCCATGATGGACATCGTCTTTGCGATATGACTTTCATTTTGTCGCAGGGTCCAGAAATTCCGGAAAGAAAGCTTGAAAACGAACTGCAGATCCTGAGCAAACATGGACAAAAAAAATGTTGTTAGTCACAACAAATAGGTCAAAAAAACGAACTTGTTTTTGTTGATTTACCTTATTTGCACGCATTTCTGCCCAATTCAGGCAGAATTTCGCCTTAGACACAGACATGCCCATGCCTGCAAAGCCAGTGGTGACCACGGTCCTCGCTGGTTGACCATCTTCCTTTTGTAGTCGCAACAGATCGTTCAGCCCGACGAAGGTGTGGGGACTGGGGACCTTGAGATTGGTTGGTGGATGGGGTCGGAATTCATGGGAGGGGTCAACTCCTCCATAACCACAGGTGGAAATCTGGGGCTCTACGTAGATGCATTCGAATAAAGTCTGCTTTCCAGCTTGAACAACCCCCTCGTGGATATATTTGTATTTTCTGGACAATTCCTGCTGCAGTTGAAAACGGACCAGCGCTGTCAGTGCAGAAAGACAAAGTGGAAAGTAAGAAAACTACGTTTGGTTTGGAAGGTGTAAGTGGTGATAACACATATCACATTTGAGAAAGATACAGGGTTCTTACACCTTTTCCAAAGTCAAATTCAAGCACTTTTCAAGCATTTTCAAGGTGCATTTTCCAGCTTTTCAAGCATCTTACAGCTGTTGTAAATTACATATTTATATACACATACTCAAATGATTATTTCCCTACCTCACATTAAATCAGATGTTCTTTATGCTATAAACAACCAAATGTGTGTTTCGTGATAGCCTTCTACACGAGGATGAAACATTAAAGAAAAGAAAACTAAGTTTAATATTTCAAAATGAGTGACCCATCTGTATGTCCCGTATAACCGTCTGAGCCGATATAAAACAATCAGCCAAATCACTTTTCAATACATTATTGATTACTATTTTTGAGGTACTTTTAGGTTGGCAGTCAAGTCAAGTCAGAGGTACATGGTGTACTTCTACTCCACTACAGTTCAGAGGTACATGGTGTACTTCTACTCCTCTACAGTTCAGAGGTACATGGTGTACTTCTATTCCACTACAGTTCAGAGGTACATGGTGTACTTCTACTCCTCTACAGTTCAGAGGTACATGGTGTACTTCTACTCCTCTACAGTTCAGAGGTACATGGTGTACTTCTACTCCACTACAGTTCAGAGGTACATGGTGTACTTCTATTCCACTACAGTTCAGAGGTACATGGTGTACTTCTACTCCACAACAGTTCAGAGGTACATGGTGTAGTTCTACTCCACTACAGTTCAGAGGTACATGGTGTACTTCTACTCCACAACAGTCAGAGGTACATGGTGTACTTCTACTCCACTACAGTTCAGAGGTACATGGTGTACTTCTACTCCACTACAGTTCAGAGGTACATGGTGTACTTCTACTCCACTACAGTTCAGAGGTACATGGTGTACTTCTACTCCACTACAGTTCAGAGGTACATGGTGTACTTCTACTCCACTACAGTTCAGAGGTACATGGTGTACTTCTACTCCACTACAGTTCAGAGGTACATGGTGTACTTCTACTCCACTACAGTTCAGAGGTACATGGTGTACTTCTACTCCACTACAGTTCAGAGGTACATGGTGTACTTCTACTCCACTACAGTTCAGAGGTACATGGTGTACTTCTACTCCACAACAGTTCAGAGGTACATGGTGTACTTCTACTCCACTACAGTTCAGAGGTACATGGTGTACTTCTACTCCACAACAGTTCAGAGGTACATGGTGTACTTCTACTCCACAACAGTTCAGAGGTACATGGTGTACTTCTACTCCACTACAGTTCAGAGGTACATGGTGTACTTCTACTCCACAACAGTTCAGAGGTACATGGTGTACTTCTACTCCACTACAGTTCAGAGGTACATGGTGTACTTCTACTCCACTACAGTTCAGAGGTACATGGTGTACTTCTACTCCTCTACAGTTCAGAGGTACATGGTGTACTTCTACTCCACTACATGTATTTAATACCTTTAGTTACTTTACAGATCAGGATGAATGATGTGAAATCTAATCAAGTGTTGAATCAGACTTTAGTTCCACCTGGAGTGAATCCACAAGCTACCCTGCAGTATACAAAGTCATTCAAACTAGCTGCACCTTCACCAGCTCTGAGAACACTTTCATGATCAATCATTATAAAACATATCATATTATGAAATGGACCAATCTGCACAATGACTACTTTTACTGTCGCTACTTTAACTATATTTGGATGAGAATACTTTTCTACTTCTACTTGAGGAATATTTTGAATGCAGGACTTTTACTGTGACTACACTCTGGTACTTCTACTTTTGCTAAGTACAAGATCTGAGTACTTATAATTTCACTACAAGATCTGAGTACTTATACTTTTACTCAAGTACAATACCTGAGTACTTATTCCACCTCTGGTAGTGTATTAGTCTGAATTGTAGCCACAAAATCACGCAGAGCTGCATAGAAATAGACTCACAATGGTAACAAGTGGAAAATAATATTTACAAATGTGTACAATGATTTGTAGGCAATTGTGACTACTCAAGACACCTGACTTATACATCTTCAAAGGAAGACTGTGTTCATTCTACAATTACATGGGATTAAAGCAACATGTACAGGGCTGCACATAACTGGTGCGCAGGTGCGCATGCGCACCTCCGCCAAAAAAAGAGCACCGGGTCATTTGAAACAAAGCGCATTTGCGTACCAACATTGAGAGGGAGAGAGAGAAGAGAAAAGAGAGGAGAGAGGAGAGATGAGAGAGAGAGAAGAGAGAGAGAGAGAAAGATATTTGCGAGTTGCATATGAACCATGATATGAACTCAGGGCCGACCCGTAGCACTGGCTAGATGTTCGCCTGGGGCGCCAGATCTGGGGAGGTGCTGCGCTGGCAGTTCTGGGAGGGAAAAAAACATTTTGACCGTTGGGGCTCATCCTAATTTTCTGCCTTGATGTAACAATATTCATAATTAAGTAAATGTACACCTTTCATTTGCCCTGTACGATGGGCGCTGTAAGTGATGAAAATGGGGGATGTTGGCTTATCTGGCGCCCGCAGCTCACAGACAAAATGCGAGTGAGCGAGGGAGAGAGGGAGGGTGGTACCAGCGCTGTTGTTATTATAATCTGGTGCCGTGCTAGCTGCTCTAACGGAGATAAGAAGAAGATGTTTCTACAATAATGTGGAGGGAGAGTCCTCTCCAGTCAGACTGAGAGGCTGATAAGTTAACTACAGCTCAGTGAGGTAAAGGACTCTTAGTCTAAATTCAAACGGTTTGGTCACAATTTATGTAAACACATATTTCCAAGGCACTCCTTTATAATTATTGGGATAAACAGGTTTGAAATCATTCCAATGTATACTATAGGACAGTAACCAAAAATATCCTTTAAAACTGGAGATAAAAAAAAAATGCATAAATAAATGTTAAGGTAAAATAAGATATGAATGAACAACACAAATAAAATAAGTTACATTAATTTGTTATTGGCTATGGTAGGTTATTGGTTATGTTCACATACTTATTTGATTACATCCACTTGTCTAAGATGACAACAGAGACTTTCGACCCAAAACCAGCTGTTGACTTGTGGATGCGAGCAGCTAATCACAGACTCAACCAGAGAGAAAGTAGTAGGCCTACATCATCAGCTACCATGTCTGACAGAGAGGAAGACAGTGAGGAGAACAGTCAGGAGGGTAGTGATGACAGCTTGTAGGATTACTGGTCGTGCTAATGTTGTCTTGTGTTCACCTCTTTATGTGTGTTCTGTGTTCACCTCTGCATGTGTGTTCAGTGCCGTGTGTCTGGCAAATAAAGTCAAGACCCCCTCAAAAGTTACGGTTTATTTCATTTTAAGGATGAGCACCAAGCAACATCTCCAGGTGCTCCTTTGAGAACCAGGGCAAAAAAGTTATGTGCACCCCTGAACATGTAGTTTTACTTGTATAATACTTCAATTTTATATAAAGACAGTTTGTTTTCATCTGTTTTCAAATAAACAATTCTTGGCTTTCAGAATATTAAACTTGTTTCGGCAAATTCAGATGATAAATACAACTTTGAAGCTTCGGCATAATTACAAGCGGAGAACTGAGTAACTTAACGTCACAGCAGGCATAACAACAGCTGGTGTTTCTTGTGAGTGTTTCCCCGGGAAACAAACGCAAAATACACAAACACACTCGCGAGCTTCCCCCAGACCAGTAATACAAACGAAAATGTGTCTTCGGGTCAATGTGACTGATTTCGATAGAGCAAGTCACATTTGGTTTAGGCACGAAACATACTACCAGTAGAAATACATTGCTTTCAAAATCGCTCTGTGTCGAATCAATAGATTATATTTCGTGACTATAACACGAAATGCCGTGAGTGCTTCATCCTCTGAAGACCACACGATGGCGACTGTAACGCACATAACATAGGTACGCTCCTCTGAAATGATTGTCCCCTGCAATTAATATTATCTCTCAATCGAGTTCGCTATTCAGCTCGCTAACGTTAGCTTAAACAAACGTAACATGCAACGTTAGCCTAATCTAAAATGCTCTACTACGGCGTACCTTTCATGTGGCTCGTCAGCGCAGACTCTCGCATCGTTATTTTTGCAAACTTTGCAGGACGCTACTCGTGGGCTTGACCCTCGTCTTAGCCATGGCTTGTATTTGTCTTCTGCTAGCCAACGCTCGTTGAAACGGCAACCTCCTGGCACACAGTCATCTCTCTCTCATCAGAATGCCCAGGTCACACGTAACACAAACCCTTGCAGGTCGCGCGCATAGCGCGGGAAGGTGCAGCGGAGATGTTTTATGTAGAAGCGAAGCAATTCTTTTATTTTAATCTAAAAAGCGAACTATTCAGTCAGACAGCAATTTATTGTAAAAGTAAAGCATTTACATTTTCAAGCACTTTATCTCAATTTCAAGCACCATTCCCAAAATTCAAGCACTTTCCCAACCTTGAAAACACCACGTCAAATTTCAAGCATTTTCAAGGATTTCAAGCACCCGTACGAACCCTGAAGATAGTACTTCAGCATTGTGTGTTACAGTCAAAATCCTGTGGTCTTCAGATGGTGGAAATTACAAAATAGCTTGTTGTTCTATTTAAATGTGAGCTTGTCAAAAAGCTGCATTTTAAACAGAGGTGGTTACACATTTTAGGCTTTTACAATGTAACCAGCACATTCATTTTGAAAATGTTGCATATTGTTTCAATGGAACAACATAAAGGATCAAATGCTTGTGTCTGATTTGCTGCAGGACGTCCTGATAAGCCAATCAGATTATTTACATTTGTACTGTTCTCTTGAAACTGGTGCCTATAAGCCTTTAATCCTCCATCAAAAGTCATACTTGCCTCTTTTACACATAATACGTAGTGTGTCTGCCTCTTCTATCTTGCCGATGCTGTTCAGGGTTTGTATTGTATGCGACAGGGAACGATCCTGTCCTGCAAAACAGAATTGAATCAAAAAGAAAACTGGTAAGCAACCACTATAAGACCCTGTCCTCTCCATAAGGTTCGTCAATTATTCCTTAACAATGCATTTGACTGTAAATGAAACGATAACTATTCAAGTCTTAAAGCTAAATTCTATTTTTCCTTAACAATAAAGGTCACAAAGTGTTTAGTCTAAAGCTGCTACCAACAGTCAAAATGTGTCCCTCTCCATTTTAAGCTCCATTTGTACAGTACCATTCACAATTAATGTCCAATAGATGTGTTTAGATACCGAGTTTCTCCAGGATCATGTCCACAAAATCAAGAAGGTCTCCCTCCATCGCTTGTTTCTGGGTAAGGTCTCGTTCCCACTGGTAAAACCACGTCTTAAATGTTAAGAGGTCTTTAAAAGGGAGGGATGTCAAAACATTCTGGATACTCTGCAGACAGAGAGAAGGTAGAACAAAAACACAAGTTAACATTTTGTCTCAGATATTACATGTATGTACAGTAGGCGTCTCGTTGGCCATATTAAGGGGGTGCAACCATTACATTTTTATGATATATCAACAAGCTTGTTTTTTATACAATTACCCAAACCATACAGAATTAGCTAACTTTTTTTGTTTGTTTATAATGTTATAAACATGAATAGTAAAAGTTATTTAGACAAATACTGTAGGAACGCCCCCCCCCCCATATTATCCATGATGAACGACATATATTCTTAATTTTTTTTTTTCATATCTGTAAATGTACTTCTTTTATTTAATCCTATTGTTGTGATATTTATTTAACTGTCATTTACATGTTTTACTCTTATTATACGTGAGAACCTATCTTATCCTGTGTTTCACTCTAAGTCTAGGTGCTGCTGTGACACCTGAATTTCCCCACATGCATTAATAAATGTTTGTCTTATCCTATTTTAAAAAGATGAGGCAACTCAGCTATGATGGGCTCACCTTGAAGATATGGGGCAGGTCCTGCTCTGGGTGTAGTGTGCCTGGCTGGCTATTCTCACTAGTTGTTTCTTCTGGTTCAACCGGCATAGGTGGTTCTGGCGAATCAGCCAACAAAGGTTCATCTGCATCCTCCAAGTCATTTTCTGGAACATCCCCCAGATCAGAAGACCTGATAGACAACAAGGCAAGGCAAGTTTATTTATATGGCACTTTTCAACACAAGGCAATTCAAAGTGCTTTTCAAAAATGAAAGACATTAAGAGCATAAAACACATTAGAAACATTAAAAAGCAAAGATAATAAAACATGAATAACACAGGTACATGAATCAAAGTTACAGTGCAGTGTAAGATGTGAATAGTTCAATTAAAAGCAGCGGCAAAAAGAAAAGTTTTCAGCCTGGATTTAAAAGTAGTAAGTGTTGCAGCGGACCTGCAGGTTTCTGGTAGTTTGTTCCAGATATTTGGCAATATCACTAACCAAATTCTCACATTCCTCTACCCCTAGTCTTCCTGTGAAATTATAGTTATTTTGACACTTTTCTAACATTTTGATATTTCTCTCATCCTTCTCTTTCATCCATTTTGCATCCCCAGACAACACATTTCCCCTGTTTTACTGTTACCCGAACCCATCTTTGACCTTTAAACCACTTTTTGTAAGAGAATATTTTCATCTGATCTGTTTATAGAGTCTCTTATGGTTCCTTAGAGTCTGTGATACTGCAATCATCTGCTTGTAGTCAGTCAGAGACTCCTCTGTAGGTTGAGGTCACAGGTCAAACGCTTCTCCTATGTCCGTGGGGGAGGGTTGACCTGGCAGCATCTCTTTGAGACAAGCAGACCATTGTCTCCCATCGGTTATTGATTAGGTAAACGCGGGCTTTCTATGGGCCGGCCTCTCCTCGTGTTGGTTAGATGTTTTGTGGCTTTTGGTTCAGAGATCGCTGGTGGAGCACTGGACATGTGTGAAACTAAGATGATCTCCCGGCCGTATTGTCTGTACTTTCTCCAATAAAACTCTCAGTGCTTTTGGCTAACAACAGTTCCAGACTCCTTCATTCTACCTCAACATTGCAACAACAGAAGTTTACCTTCACACTTTTCTTTTCAATTCCCAGAATTAGGATATGTAAACCTGTTTTAAGACTTCCCTAATGAATCTTTGGCCTTTAAACCACAACAGTAAGAAAGGTAAGAAGGTGAGAAAGAGATCATATTCTACATGAATCATCATGATGTTTAGCTGCATTTTGGCCCTTGTAGAAAAAAACTACACATTTTGCAACACCTATGTTTGGATATTGAATGTTTTAAAATATTCAAAACATAAGTTTACAACTAATTTAAATGTTTTCAAATATAAACTAATGTGATGATACAACTCATTAAATGTTAAATTACGTCCAGAGGCGACGTTGGTAGCAAGGAATCGATTTCCAATGATTTTTAACAGATAATAAATATCATTTTGAAATGTATCTGCATCAAAAAGTGTGTGTGTGTGTGAGAGAGAGAGAGAGAGAGAGAGAGAGAGAGAGTGTGTGTGTGTGTGTGGGTTGTGTATGTGTATGTGTGTGTGTGGTGTGTGTTGTGTGTGTGTGTGTGTGTGTGTGTGTGTGGTGTGTGTGTGTGTGTGTGTGTGTGTGTGTGTGTGTGTGTGTGTGTGTGTGTGTGTGTGTGTGTGTGTGTGTGTGTGTGTGTGTGTGTGTGTGTGTGTGTGTGTGTGTGTGTGTGTGTGTGTGTGTGTGTGTGTGTGTGTCCTTCACCTTGTGTCAATGACAAGACCTCCTGCTTGTTTGGTGTGCTGAGTGTTCATGGTGTAGTAGGTCTCTGGAGAGTCTGGGCGAATCATTTGCATCCTGGACAAAAAATGTGGGACACCAATCTGGTTAACCTGTGACTAGTAACTATTTAGTCACTGAAATTAATACCTCCCTTCAATAATTACAAGTTGACTTTTTGGAGCAACAAAGAGCAAAATCTCTGCTTTTACATCAAAAAAGAAAAGTACAATTTTGGCATTCAAAAGTTGATCCTTCCGTTGACATGTTGGCTAAAGTTCCATAAACATCAGTACAGTACGCTGCTGTTCCTGATCTGCCTGATGTGACACTGTATTCCCCAGCAGGGAGACCTGATGAACGCTGATTATGAACAGACTCACATTTGTATGCATCAGCTGTACAACTCTACAAAACCATTTCTCATGGGCAAGTGTACATAGTTATTTATATTGGGTATAATATATGCTGGGTGTTAACATTTCACTGTTTAGTCAAAGTAGCAGATAATCATGTAAAGTTGAATATGTACAGAAACTCCCGGTATGATGTTCCAGCTGTTCAGAAAGGCTAATAAAAGAAACCCCACCTATTCATATTCAAGGCCCTGCATATTGACTTGCATAATATACTAAAATGTCTACTTAGGTGTATGAGTTAGGAAAACAGACTTGTGCATAGTCATTTTTGAAAACGTTCTCACCGCCAACTAGAGCTCAGAAAGGACTAAAATACATTAATGTAAACTTTGGTGTGAGTCCCAACACGAAATTAGAGGTAGTTAAACAAAAAAAGTAAAGTATGCAGTAATGTGAAGCCTTTTGCCACCTGTGGTTAAATGGCCAAAACCTTGAAATAATCCTCAAATTCTATAAAAAGACTCAGTACCTTGTCCCATCATTAATAAGCACGTCAGGTTGCACCACAGGTAATGGAGGATGGACGGTAACAGCAACCCCTTCCTCTTTTCCCTCCTCTACGTCCTCCATCGTGTGATCACTGTCACTCTTCATGGAACCATAGCTGGAGGGTGGCCTCGTCCACTTCTTCTTTTCCTCTTCCCCATTCTCATGCCTGAAAATGCTAAAGGGATAGAAACATTGTGTTAGCATACCACCACTGGGTGTGACATTGCTTTAAAGTTTAAGATAAATAGATCATTTAGTAATGGACCAAATGTTACAGATATATGTCCAAGAATACTGTTTATAAGTCGTAGGTGAACAAAGACTGGCAGAGTAATTTAACAAGACGTAAAATATCTGGCCCACAAGGGTGGAATGACATTTAGGCCATGTGTTTATTTGACTCCTTATGACAGACTTTCTTGAAAATAGATTGTATCTATCAAAATAGCGGAGCTTTAGCTTGACTCTCAAAATGATGAAGCATTTAGTAGTCATTATGAAAAGAATGTTATTATAACAAGTTTCTCATTATACTGACTTACAGGATGCTTTTTCCTCATCAGTGGCGAAAATGGAGTTCCATTAATAAATGACAGTTGAAGTAACTCGTGTGTGGGTGTAGAAAAGCAGTATTGACTCTCACCTATACCAACGTTAGCAGTGAATTAACTCCTAGTGTAATACAGTTGTACGGGTATATTAAAAACAAGTAAAACAACCCACAAGGCGGGAAATGTAGCATTTGACGAAACATAGTGTGTGTGAAATGTCATGAAGTGACAGAGGATTAAAGATGGCAGGTGAACTATCCTTCATGTCAAAAAGTGTAAGACAACACCCACCTTTCAACTTCAGTGTCCGGGTCCATGTTCCTGGTCATAGAAGACTCATAAACTGCAGCTGTACAATTAATTGATATCAACTAAATCCTCCTTTTCGCAATAACTTCACATGAAATGTAATTTCCTCCGTGGCAAGATGAAGGCCCTCCACCCTTCCTATTGAAAACATTGATACTCAAGATAACATGACGGTTTCACGAGTAAGAGATCCGTTAGAGATTAGCGTTTAGCAGCAGATAATCGAGGTAAACATAATAAACTCTACAGTGTAAGATAATTTCCCCAGTGGTTTATTTTAACTTATTTCCTCTTCGTTGTGTCAGTTATAACTTTCGGTTTAAGTTCCGCCAGCATCAAGATGACGACTTCTGATGCACTTCAGAATAAAAGCATGCTATCGACAAAACGCACATCCAAACTCCTCCTTACATATACTTTACTTACAAATCATCAAATGTTTTGATATGCAAGAATACTACCTCCGGTAGAAAACATATATTTGGTAGGATGTTTAAGTGGAAACACCGGTACTAAAATAATAGAAAAACAAAAAATGTTTTGCTTTTATTCTGAAGGGTTTTGAGGCATATACCGGAAGTGTAACAGTTTGGTAATAGTCATATGCAGAGCCGCAGGGTCATGGTTCATATGCTGAAAGGGCACTACAGTGGACTGGACTGTAACAGTATACATTATGGATTCATTTGAACTGACATGTTCTTGGAAACCTCCACTTTATAAATAATAACGTGTATTAATCAGCACAATTGTGTATTTTAGTGGAACAAATCATTTTCGGATCACAATTACAAAAATATCTTGGGATCTTCATACTTCTGTTGCTGCATTTTCCCAGTTATCATGATCAAAGAGTAGAATAGTCCCCTTCAAACAAGGAAACTGAGTTAACATGATTTCTCCACAATTTGTTTTAGTGTGTGTTCAGACAATTAAAGCTGCTCAATCATATCTAAGTAAGACATTTATTTATACAAACATTAACTTCCTATGTGCTATTATGCTTAAATAAGGTAGCGCATTCTAACAAATGGACAACAGGATGAAAAACAAATTGAGGATCTTAGAGAACGAGCCACCTTAATTAAAATATTATTGGAGCAAATTGTCAATATTCACCCTATTTAAAACACATTTTGAAGAAATTAATATTATTCATTTTTATTTACAGAGCTAGTTTTGGGATAGTGCCTCACAGTAGAAATGAGAAAGTGCTGTCCATCCTTTCAACTGCAATTGCAATTTCTGGAAAATGCATCCTAAAGTGACAAGGTTTAAGTTTATCAGAACATTTCTAGACGAAGCTGCACCAGACACGACTCTGAGGTAAGTGGATCAAATAGCAGGCTTTTTTATAGTGTCATTTATAACTTTTATTGAAAAACATGTAAATATAATACAGATTAAATTAAAAGAAATTTAAGAAAAGATTAAAAAAAATTGCTGAAGGACAACATTATATTGCAGGAATTGCAGATTGCAGGAAAAAAAATATATGATTTAAGAAGAACCGTAGACGATCATCACTGGGAACCAGTCCTCAAACCTTCATCCTGCTCATCATCTGTGGGATACAAAACATGTGATTAAACCAGAGATCACAGTGAAGCATGTTTTTATACAATATGTTCATTTATTGAAAGCTAAAGCCAAGTGTGTTTTTGTGACAGATGCATGTGAAAACCCATAAAGTTTATATATGAAATGAACACACCGTGTCTTATTATGGCAAAAGTAAAAACCCAATCAGCCAGTGTAAGTCAACAAACCCTTATTCCACAAAATACAATTACTTTTATTGACCTTTTAACACTTCCACGAAGGTTGTCATCATTTACAGACCCACGCTTCTGAAAACGGTTACTTAAATGTTAATGATCATGAAGTGTTGCGTTATTGTCAGATCAATCAGATCCCTGATTAGAGAGTTCAAACATAATCCATCTCTCGTAGTCAATAAGGACAAAATAAATAACACTCAAACTAGGGACAGAAATCGAATCAAAGGTTTACATCAGCATCTCCACTACGTGCTGCTGTTTGATTATCAGCAGATGATGATTCTTTGTCATGCCTGCAGCCTCATATGCAGCCTGCACTCCATTTACACTCCATTTGGGCTACACAAGCTACCACAAGAGGCCTGCTGGCACGGGGTAATAAAGTGCAGAGAGAAAATAATAATAATGTGTGCCCTGTAAAACCCTGAATGGATTTATCTGTGTGAGCGTTTACCTTGCGAGCACTAGCTAGACCAGGAGACTTTGCAGACCTGCTGGTGGCTTTCTGTCCTTTAGTGGCAACCTGAGGGGATTTAGAGCTGCCAGTTTGTCCTGTCCGTGCCACTCCAGCACGGGAATCTGCCGCAGGGTTATTTTCCTGGCATTTACGCACAGACTTCTGAGCAGGCGACTTCTTTGAAGTTTTTCCTGGGGATTTCCGAGTGGAGCTGCGTAGTTTCTTTATGTTTTTCGTAAGAAAGTTGTTTTTTTGAGGGGTGTTGTCAATACTGAACATCGTTGACTGCCTCCGATCAACCTAGAGAATAATACAAGGGTAACTGTTAGAAAAACATGCAAAACATCGTATGTATTATTTTGCTCCCTAAAACGACATATAAGCAATATATTCTGTGTGTGAAATATTTCACTCACTGGACTGAGGGCGGTTCGAATCCGAGAGTTGAAAGGCTCACTCATCACGTTCTTGGCTTTGGGAGTGAGTGGTCGGGGGAAACAGCTGGCCCTCACCTTTTTCTGTCAGGTGGAAACGTGGAAAGACAAAGAGGATTTCAGAAAGTTACATTTAAGAGTAACTTTATGGTAAGAGTAAGCTTTCAGATAACAAATTAAATAAGCAAACAACACAAAAGCCTGACAACTATTCTTTGAGAATAATACTCAAAATGTATGTTCATATGCCAATAGGCAAATGTGATGTTCAGGCAATTGGCAAAGACATGTAATATCATAAGATACTTTACAGTTAATTGTCAGAGATAGCATAGGGAAAAGGTACATTTTCCAATACTAATTACATTATGAATAACCTTTTAATGTAAGGAAACCTCAGTAAAACATTAAAGATGGCCTATGAAACATTCATCATTTGCACTTCAATCAGGCTCTCACATTAAGCAACACAAAATGTAACGAATACTTATGTCCTGCAGGACGCAAACCAACCTCGGGCGAAGTTTGGTGTACGGACAGCGTAGATGAAGAACGCTTGGTGCCTTTCGGGCTTCTCAGCTGAGAGGAGCTGACGGTTTTTGATGGCAGCTCGGGCATCAAGGACAGACGGTGAGAACGAGTATTGGCAGCGGCAGCCGAGTGTCCCACCATGAGAGAGTGCCGATGGGAGGCGAGAGAATCTTTCAGCTGGCCCGGCATGGTGGACACCCGGCGGATGGTGTCAGACGGGTCGCCCGTACGGAGCTCTTCGTCTGTGAAGAGGAATGTCGCGCCACGGCATGGCTGAGAGAACAGAGAGAGAGGGATTTATCAAACTGATAGAAAAGGATTAAGGGCATAGAAATAAACAAAACATGTAACCTTGTTTGGTACCATTTATTAGGGAAGGGAAGCTAAGGAAGACCTGAGATGTGTACCTTTTCTGTGTATTTCATTTGACATTTTGATTCGATAAAAACATTAATTCTATTATTGTTTTGCAGAATCTTTTTCTCTTGTTGATTTAGTTAGTTACTGTTTCTAAAATACAATTGTTTATCTTTCACATTTTTGAATTCACGTCAATGTGTTTTTGTGGTTCTTTCATGGGCAGTAAATGTTAATGAGCACTGACATAACAATATGCCAAACGTATAATCTTTTTCTCAAAATGTGTCTTTAAAAAACAAGCACTGCTCAACCTCTATAAATATTTATTGGGATGGTGGGTAGTACACGACCAGACCAAGTGTATAATATAGTTTTAAGCCAACATCATCATAATGTTTGTTTGTTTTGCTGATTTATTGCCACAATAATTCCCTGTGCATTATATCTCAATATTTTTCCCCAGCAACAGTATGTCTATGGTGTTCAGTGCATGGAGTGTCATCTTCTCCTAACGTCAGACTCCACGGGGTAGCTGCTCTTCAGATGAGGAAGGACGGCCATGTTCCTGGCCTGGAGCTCGGCAATCCTCATCCAATCATCAGGTCCACCGTCAGGCTCGTTCTCCGCCCCCGCACAGAATGTACTGGCAGCTGAAGAGGGAACAGATGTAGAAAAAACATATTTTTTATACCCACCATTGAAAAAATTGACGGAGATACAAAGGCACGCCTATTTTAAACTTTCAAATGGGGTCTTGTCTCCAAATTACTAAACTATAAAAAACTGTTACAATGATGTAGTTATTAAATATTAAAGCTTGCCAGTTTTTCTTGGTCTTAGATTATAATAAAGTATGGATTTGGGGGATTTAGACTGTATGGCGGACAGAAAAATATATTGGATGTTGTTACTTTGCACTCTAAAACAATGGGATTACCACTTTTTTACGGTTTTTGATATTCTATGATTAAAACATAAAAGATAATTTGTGAAAATAGTTGGCAGAATAATCTGAATAGTTCATTTGGGGCCCATTTTATCCACAAGCAGTTTTGTTGGTCCCAGCTATGCATTTACCAGACAGACCTCTTTCTTAATTTCTGCTTAAGTACAAGCTCCTGTGAGTTAGCCAGGTGTCAACTTACGCTGTGAATGCATGGTGCTCCGCCTGTAGCCTGGAAGACCGATGAGCTGGTCGCTGGCAGCGCCGGTCAATCTGGCAGGTGTGTCGAACAGCTCCATACATACGGGGGGTTCAGAGTGGGCACTGGAGAGGTTTGGATGGGAGCGAGCCGAAGCCAGACTGTAGAAAGTGTCATCATGCTCACCGCCGCCTGGGGTTTTCTACAGGTTTAAGGGTTAGGAATTTCAAGAGGGCAAGTTAGAACATTTTGGTTCAGCCGTTTGAATGCAAGTGAACACTGCTGCATTTTTACACAGACAGCAGTGCTCCCAACAACCTGAAGAGCAAACACAGCCCTTTAGTTGCAAATTGTCATATTATGGTCAAAACAAGCACAGTAATGCTAAAGATACATCATAATATAATAGTATTATTGAACAATGAGAGTGAAAGAACCAGCTACACCTTAAGAAAACAAAATAAGCTAAATGTCCTTGTAATTCATATATTTGAGGAATAGTGATAAAGAAGCCATTGTGATTATATAACTGTTAAGGGACTATATAAATGTAGTTTATTCACAGTGTGCCTTATTGTGAACATGCAAAACATGCAATGAGTGTGCAAGTGAGTTTCCTCCACCTTGGTCAGGGTGATGTTAATAACCTGTGTGGTCCTTCGTCGCTTCACAGAGGAAGTTGGATTTTTCCTTGTTGAATCCACCTCGTGTGTGTGCTCTGCATTGATCCTAGGCGAAAAAGAAAACAAGAATCTTATGTAGTAAGAGCAGTGATATTGGTTTCACTTCAGAAAAGTATGTATATAGGGAAGGGAACCTTAAGAATAATTTGAAAAAAAATACTTCCCAAAAATTACTGGAATAAATGGTTCAACATCTACATTTACTACACTATACTGAAAAAAGCATTTAGAGAACTATAAAACCCCCACCACTTTCATTCACTAAATGAGAATATATGCCTCCTAAAAAGGTGGCTGTTCTGTGAAATACCACAGTTGTCTCAAGTGTCTATAGTACCTGTTGATCTGTCTGCTGTTTATAGGTGTAAAGTACAGGGTCTCCAGAGACTCCGCCTGTAGACCTCTGTGTTTGGCTGCCAAGCGCTCTGAACTGCGAACGAGCGGTGTGCTTGATTCATCAGGCACTAAAAGTTTTCTGCAAAGGGAAGAACAAGAGTAGTGTGTGAGAGTAAAATTAAAATAAACTCCACAATGCCATTAATGTTAGATTTCATGCGTTTCTCTCAAGCCTTATATCTTCTTACTTGAATCAGACATGTCATTAAAATAATGGGAACTAATTTATCGGTGAACAATGTCAATTCAATGTTATGTACTCTATGTAACAGGTGAAAAGCAGGAGTTGGTTGGCTAAAATTGATTATCTTAATTAAATGTATTACTAAAAGTTTTTAAAGTAAATCTTATTTCCTTTGATCAACTTTAACCAAATATGACCAAAGAAATAATCAGAAACCATTTGGAACAAAGCACATATATTCTTTTTTTTCCCGAATCACTTTATCGAACAGTTGCACATGTTTTGATAGATGTAGCCCAAAAAGATTTCATGCTACGTATCTGAAGTGTTTTACCTTGTATTGTTTAGAGAGTCTTCCAGGGAGCTGTGGTCCAGGCTGTCAGAGCTTATGGCTTTCTTCTCCTTTGCTTTAGTGTTTACACTCGAGTGTGCATCGGCAACCTCCATGTAAAGGGACATCTGCGAGCTTCCTTCATTACCATGAAACTTGTTCTGTGCACGCAGGTTACGGTCAGCAAACGCCAGCTAAATGGTACAATATATATAGTGATGAAGGTCAGCAGCAAAACATTTCTTTTTTTATTATTTAAATAGATAGTTTTTCATTCTCCCCATGAGTCAAAATACCAACCTGTGCCTCTAAACTGGCCACCCTGTTCAAAAGTGCTTTCTCGTTGGTTTGGGCCTTATCCAAATCAAGTTGAAGCAGCTTGCTTTCCATGGTAGAAGCATTTATTTCACACTCTTTCACCTCCAAGGATTGCTTGAGTTCAATCGCCTCCTCTTGGCTTTCCTGGAGAAGCTGCTTTTTGCCATTGTAATGGCTCATGGCCTTCTCCATCTGTGGCATTGTGATAATAAAACAAATGTTAGAATGAATCACACCAAACAGTAACTCACTTTGCACATGAAACTGTAGATTAATCTAAATTGATAATGTTGGACTCTTAACAAGCTTATTAGGTAGTAGGGGTGTAACGGTACACGTACCGAAATTATTCGGTACGGGCCCTTCGGTTCGGTACAGGTGTGTACCGAACGAATATAACGTTAAACGTAAAAAATTGAGAACGTGAATAACTTTTTGGAAGTAATCTCAGGTGCTGCGTCGCAGCATTCAGAGTAATTTGCTCACATTGGGTTCAACGCGTCATAGAGCGAGCAAGTCAATTCATTGGATGAGAGGCATACTATAAGAGCTGGTCAGAGGGATGCGTTCATATGTAGTCAGTAATTTGAGGAACTGTCGAAAATTAATGGCGAACGCAGATAAAGTTGAGCTCGAAAATCCTCCAGCATCATTGAAGTCTCCGGTTTGGGAACATTTTGGTTTAGCAGTTACGTACAAAGATGACGGACAAAGACAGGTGGACCGAACCAAAGCTGTTTGTCGGCATTGTTCAACTAAAATTGGTTACGTGGCTGGCAATACATCAAACTTGCACACTCTTGAAAAAGGCATCACCCGAACGTGAATATTACCGGTACCAAAAGAAAAAAGACTGAAGTGCAAACCCAACTCCCACTAGCATTTAAGCCTCCACCACTCGCAGAAAGTTCAGACCGAGCCAAAGCTATTACAAATGCCAAATATCCTTATGTTGCCATGTTAGCAAAGCGCTACCTGGCTGTATCTGCTACCTCTGTTCCTAGAGAGAGGGTGTTCTCCACAGCAGGAGACATTGTTAGTGCCAGCAGATCTGCCCTTTCGGCAAGCAATGTGGACAAGTTCATTTTTCTTTAAAAAAAACATGAAAATACAATGACAAGCAAGTCCTAATGTCAAACTGGCTGCTTAGGTGCTAGTAGCCTACAGTTCAAATACAGATTATTTCAGTTAATCGAAATGCTGCACCTTAATGTTCATTTTATTATATTTTGTATTTATTTGAGTGAATATTCAGTTTAATAATAATTAGGGCCGGGACTTTAACGCGTTAATTAAGATTAATTAATTACACAAAAATTAACGCATTTTAATCGCACTTGTTTTTGCACCGCGGAACGTTTCTCACTGGATGAGTTTCAGGCGAACCGATTATACTGGAGCACCAACTAACGTTCATGACTTCAGACAACAACAAACCACAGTGAACAACAGTGGGAAATGTTGTTTTAAAAAACGGACGGATGGAAGCGTCGATAAGAGCACGGTTGTGTGCAAATTATGCAAAAAGGAATTCGCATATCACCGCAGCACATCAAGCCTCAAGTATCACCTCAATGCAAAACATATAGCAGCTAGCGTGGACGTTAGCCTCTTTTATCGCGTTCACACCAAAAAGAGCCGGTACTAAAATTAGTTAATGAGAACCTTTTTACCCCCACGAAAGTCCCTGCTAGAGAGCAGAGAGCTGCTAGAGAGCAGGGACTTTCGTACGGCTCTCTTGTGAGAAAAGAGCTATATTTCTGATTGGCTGGGCGGATTGCAAACCACGCCCCGTAAAACTCCCAAAAAGTTTTGTGAAGCCGCCATTTTATTATCCTCGCATTAGCATTATTAGCATTAGCCCAGCGCAGAAACGCAGAGAGACTAACTTATGGCAACACTAAATAAAACATGGGAGCGGTGGAGATGAGGAGGTGTCGGCGTTCTGGCGATTTACTCGGAAGGCTTCAGTAGAAGCTGCTGGGACTCCCAGCAGCTTCTACTGAAGCCAGTCCCCAACTCCGGGGACTTCCGGCCGGGGACTTTGGGCGGCAGTATACGCCGTGAAGTGGTTTGCGGCCTGCCAGTAAACCCAAAGCAGAAGAAGAAGAAGTGACGTCAGCGGCTTCATTTGCCTAATCCTCCCCCAAGTTCAAAGAGTTCTCATGAACTAAATTCTCATGAACCTTTGTGGGAAAAGTACTGCGGTGTGAATGCGCCTAATGGTATACTAAAATCCATGTGAAAAAAATTGCTTCTCACTGTTCTTAGGTCAAATATTTATATGTGATTAAAAATGCGATTAATTTCGATTAATTAATTACAAAGCCTCTAATTAATTAGATTAATTTTTTTAATCGAGTCCCGGCCCTAATAATAATTAAAAACCCAAAACTAATAGTTTATGTTTTGTGAGTACTAGTACAGTAAAGTTCAAATACAGATTATTTCAGTTCATCGAAATGCTGCACCTTAATGTTTATTTTATTATATTTTGTATTTATTTGAGTGAATACATTATTCACAGTTTAATAAGAATACAAAATATATATATATATGTTTTGTTTTGTGAAAAAAAATTCTGCTGTACCGAAAACGTACCGAACCGAACCGTGACCAAAAAACCGAGGTACGTACCGAACCGAAATGTTTGTGAACCGTTATACTCCTATTAGGTAGGTAGAAATAAAAGTAGTGAATAGTGTTATGTCCTTGGAGGATTTGTTTCACACCAACCTGTGCTTTGTAGTGTTCTGCAGCCTCAGATTTAGCCGACAGCTGTTCTTGTAGGCCTTTCTTTAGTGTTTGGATTTCGTCTGCTTTTTCCTTCTCTTTCAAGAGTATCTCCTTTTTCAATATCTCCATCTCATGCTGTAGCAAAGACTCCAGTTTATGAGAGGCCTTGTTGTCTCTCTCCATGGCCTGCTTGGCTTGAGCGAGTCTATCCTTCTCAAACACCACAGCTTCATGTTGTTTCTCCAGAGCCTTCTGATTGTTTTCCGTCTGCAGTATCCTGGCCATGAGTACTTCTTTTTCCTGAACCAGAGTCTCCTTCTCTCTGAAAGTGGCAGCCTGTTCAGCCTCTTTCACGCAGATTTCTACAGCTTGTGTGTCTTTGCATTGGTCCAGCTCTGCATTTACTGACGCCAGCTGCTGCTGAAGGAGCCCCATCTGCTCAGAAGACTCCTGCTGAGCTTCAAGTAACATCTGCTCTTTATCAAGAAGACTCTGAGATGTGGTTTCAACTTTCTCTTTCAGAACCTGTATCTCATGTTGAAGGTCATCTGTCTGGTTGGAACACTCCTCCTTTATATCGGCCAGCATTTTCTCTTTGGCTTCAGCTTCCTCTTTTGTTGTTTGAATCAAATGAGCTTGGGCAGTGACCTCCTCTCTAAGACTGTTCAGATGTTGGTCTTTGTCCGTCAAGAGTTGGTTGAATGCAGACAACTCTGTCTGGAGGATCTGAAGCTTCTCCTCAGCCTTGAGGATATGGCTCTCTTTCTCACTCTGAGATTCTTTAAATTTTTGAATCTCATCTTCGCGGGAGGAAATCTGTTCTTGTAGAATCTCCACTTGTTTGACTTTCTCCTGTAGGCTTTGGAGAGTCTCCCCCTGTTGAATATTTTCTTGCTTTTTTTGAGCCAACAGATCTTCCTTTGATTGCACATCTTCCCCAGCCTTCCTCAGCGAGGAGCCAAGAGTCTCAACTTGCATTTTTAGGATTGTGATCTCTTGATGTAGCGAATCGGACTGCGCTGAGCCGTCACTTTTTAGAAATATCATCTGTTCCTCGGTTGCTTGGATCTCCTCCTTCATCTTCGTCACCTCTTCCTCAGAAGCCGATAGTTGATGCTGCAGAAGCTCCTTCTGATCAGCGCTCTCCTGCTCCTGCTTGGTGAGCATGACTAGCTGAGTCTGAACCTTCTCCTGAGCTTCTGTGAGAGAGTCACCCATATCAGTAAGTTGTGTTTTTAAATCTTTGATCTCCTGCTGTAGCATGTCCGACTGTATGGATCCCTCATTTTCCAGTGTGACCAGCTGTTCCCCTTTTGCCTTGATCTGATCCTTCAGTACTTGTAACTCCTCTTCAGATGTCGTATTCAATTTTTGGATGTTATCTCTCTCCTGAGAAATCTCAATTTCCTTCTGAGTCAGAAGGTTTTCTTTAGCCTGAACCTGCTCAACTGTAGTCCTCAGGGATTCATTCAAACTTTGGACTTGGTCCCTAAGACATTTGATCTCGCTCTGCAGCACCTCTGACTCCTTGCCGTTTTCAACCTTTAACAGGTCTACCTGGCCTTCCTTAATTTGAATCTGCTCTCTCAGCTGATTAACCTCCTCCTCAAGAACTGCTCTGGTCTTTCCAAGTGTCTCAATCTGCAAAGTGCTCTGCTGCTTCTGCTCAGCCAACAACTCATCTTTGGATTGAACCTGGTCTTTGGCGTTCTCAAGAGAATTGCTCATCGTATTTATTTGTTTGTTTAGACTTTCAATGTCTTGCTGTAGCAATTGAGATTGTTTAGATGTCTCTGTACTTAGAAGAATGAATTGCTCCTCTTTAGCACGAATCTCTGTATTTAGCGTATTTACCTCATCTCGAGATGCTACCATTTGCGCCTCGAGTGCCTCCATATTCTGAGTGTTCTGTAGTTGTTGTTCGGCTAACAGATTTTCCCTGGACTGCAAATTGTCCTCTGCATTCTTCAGCGAGGAACCAAGACTCTCAACATGTTTCTTTAGATCTTGGATTTCTTGATGTCGCAAGTCTGTTTGCTCCAAGTTATCAGCATTAAGAAGTATCATCTGTTCCTCGGTTTGCTTGGATCTCCTCCTTCATCTTCGTCACCTCTTCCTCAGAAGCCGATAGTTGATGCTGCAGAAGCTCCTTCTGATCAGCGCTCTCCTGCTCCTGCTTGGTGAGCATGACTAGCTGAGTCTGAACCTTCTCCTGAGCTTCTGTGAGAGAGTCACCCATATCAGTAAGTTGTGTTTTTAAATCTTTGATCTCCTGCTGTAGCATGTCCGACTGTATGGATCCCCTCATTTTCCAGTGTGACCAGCTGTTCCCCTTTTGCCTTGATCTGATCCTTCAGTACTTGTAACTCCTCTTCAGATGTCGTATTCAATTTTTGGATGTTATCTCTCTCCTGAGAAATCTCAATTTCCTTCTGAGTCAGAAGGTTTTCTTTAGCCTGAACCTGCTCAACTGTAGTCCTCAGGGATTCATTCAAACTTTGGACTTGGTCCCTAAGACATTTGATCTCGCTCTGCAGCACCTCTGACTCCTTGCCGTTTTCAACCTTTAACAGGTCTACCTGGCCTTCCTTAATTTGAATCTGCTCTCTCAGCTGATTAACCTCCTCCTCAAGAACTGCTCTGGTCTTTCCAAGTGTCTCAATCTGCAAAGTGCTCTGCTGCTTCTGCTCAGCCAACAACTCATCTTTGGATTGAACCTGGTCTTTGGCGTTCTCAAGAGAATTGCTCATCGTATTTATTTGTTTGTTTTAGACTTTCAATGTCTTGCTGTAGCAATTGAGATTGTTTAGATGTCTCTGTACTTAGAAGAATGAATTGCTCCTCTTTAGCACGAATCTCTGTATTTAGCGTATTTACCTCATCTCGAGATGCTACCATTTGCGCCTCGAGTGCCTCCATATTCTGAGTGTTCTGTAGTTGTTGTTCGGCTAACAGATTTTCCCTGGACTGCAAATTGTCCTCTGCATTCTTCAGCGAGGAACCAAGACTCTCAACATGTTTCTTTAGATCTTGGATTTCTTGATGTCGCAAGTCTGTTTGCTCCAAGTTATCAGCATTAAGAAGTATCATCTGTTCCTCGGTTGCTTGGATCTCCTCCTTCATCTTCGTCACCTCTTCCTCAGAAGCCGATAGTTGATGCTGCAGAAGCTCCTTCTGATCAGCGCTCTCCTGCTCCTGCTTGGTGAGCATGACTAGCTGAGTCTGAACCTTCTCCTGAGCTTCTGTGAGAGAGTCACCCATATCAGTAAGTTGTGTTTTTAAATCTTTGATCTCCTGCTGTAGCATGTCCGACTGTATGGATCCCTCATTTTCCAGTGTGACCAGCTGTTCCCCTTTTGCCTTGATCTGATCCTTCAGTACTTGTAACTCCTCTTCAGATGTCGTATTCCATTTTTGGATGTTATCTCTCTCCTGAGAAATCTCAATTTCCTTCTGAGTCAGAAGGTTTTCTTTAGCCTGAACCTGCTCAACTGTAGTCCTCAGGGATTCATTCAAACTTTGGACTTGGTCCCCAAGACATTTGATCTCGCTCTGCAGCACCTCTGACTCCTTGCCGTTTTCAACCTTTAACAGGTCTACCTGGCCTTCCTTAATTTGAATCTGCTCTCTCAGCTGATTAACCTCCTCCTCAAGAACTGCTCTGGTCTTTCCAAGTGTCTCAATCTGCAAAGTGCTCTGCTGCTTCTGCTCAGCCAACAACTCATCTTTGGATTGAACCTGGTCCTTGGCGTTCTCAAGAGAATTGCTCATCGTATTTATTTGTTTGTTTAGACTTTCAATGTCTTGCTGTAGCAATTGAGATTGTTTAGATGTCTCTGTACTTAGAAGAATGAATTGCTCCTCTTTAGCACGAATCTCTGTATTTAGCGTCTTTACCTCATCTCGAGATGCTACCATTTGCGCCTCGAGTGCCTCCATATTCTGAGTGTTCTGTAGTTGTTGTTCGGCTAACAGATTTTCCTTGGACTGCAAATTGTCCTCTGCATTCTTCAGCGAGGAACCAAGACTCTCAACATGTTTCTTTAGATCTTGGATTTCTTGATGTCGCAAGTCTGTTTGCTCCAAGTTATCAGCATTAAGAAGTATCATCTGTTCCTCGGTTGCTTGGATCTCCTCCTTCATCTTCCTCACCTCTTCCTCAGAAGCCGATAGTTGATGCTGCAGAAGCTCCTTCTGATCAGCGCTCTCCTGCTCCTGCTTGGTGAGCATGACTAGCTGAGTCTGAACCTTCTCCTGAGCTTCTGTGAGAGAGTCACCCATATCAGTAAGTTGTGTTTTTAAATCTTTGATCTCCTGCTGTAGCATGTCCGACTGTATGGATCCCTCATTTTCCAGTGTGACCAGCTGTTCCCCTTTTGCCTTGATCTGATCCTTCAGTACTTGTAACTCCTCTTCAGATGTCGTATTCCATTTTTGGATGTTATCTCTCTCCTGAGAAATCTCAATTTCCTTCTGAGTCAGAAGGTTTTCTTTAGCCTGAACCTGCTCAACTGTAGTCCTCAGGGATTCATTCAAACTTTGGACTTGGTCCCCAAGACATTTGATCTCGCTCTGCAGCACCTCTGACTCCTTGCCGTTTTCAACCATTAACAGGTCTACCTGGCCTTCCTTAATTTGAATCTGCTCTCTCAGCTGATTAACCTCCTCCTCAAGAACTGCTCTGGTCTTTCCAAGTGTCTCAATCTGCAAAGTGCTCTGCTGCTTCTGCTCAGCCAACAACTCATCTTTGGATTGAACCTGGTCCTTGGCGTTCTCAAGAGAATTGCTCATCGTATTTATTTGTTTGTTTAGACTTTCAATGTCTTGCTGTAGCAATTGAGATTGTTTAGATGTCTCTGTACTTAGAAGAATGAATTGCTCCTCTTTAGCACGAATCTCTGCATTTAGCATCTTTACCTCATCTCGAGATGCTACCATTTGCGCCTCGAGTGCCTCCATATTCTGAGTGTTCTGTAGTTGTTGTTCGGCTAACAGATTTTCCTTGGACTGCAAATTGTCCTCTGCATTCTTCAGCGAGGAACCAAGACTCTCAACATGTTCCTTTAGATCTTGGATTTCTTGATGTCGCAAGTCTGTTTGCTCCAAGTTATCAGCATTAAGAAGTATCATCTGTTCCTCGGTTGCTTGGATCTCCTCCTTCATCTTCCTCAACTCTTCCTCAGAAGCCGATAGTTGATGCTGCAGAAGCTCCTTCTGATCAGCGCTCTCCTGCTCCTGCTTGGTGAGCATGACTAGCTGAGTCTGAACCTTTTCTTCAGCTTTTGTGAGAGAGTCACCCATATCAGAGAGTTGTGTTTTGAGACATTTGATCTCCTGCTGTAGCATGTCTGACTGTATGGAGCCGTCTTGCTCTAGCTTGACCATATGTTCCTCTTTAGCCTGGATCTGCTCCCAAAGACCTTGTATCTCCTTTGCAGAGTTTGTCATCATGTCTTGAAATGTATCATTTTCCTGAGAAATCTCCATTTCTTTCAGAGTCAGAAGGTTTTCTTTAGCCTGAGCCTGCTCTACTGTAGTCTTTAGGGATTCGTTCAACCTTTGGACTTGGACCTTAAGAGTTTGGATTTCGTTCTGCAGCATTTCTGACTCCTTGCCGTTCTCAACCTTTAACAGTTCCAACTTGCTTTCTTTAGTTTTTGTCTCCTCCCTAAGCCAATTGACCTCCTCCTCAAGAACGGCTCTTTGCTTTCCAAGTGCCTCAATCTGCAAAGAGCTCTGCTGCTGCTGTTTGGCAGTGACATCTTCTTTAACATGAGCCTGGTCCTTGGCGATATCAAGAGAATTGCTCAAAGTATTTATTTGTTTAGACAGAATTTCAATTTCTTGCTGTAGCAATTGAGATTGTGCGGATGTCTCGTTATTTAGCAGTGTGAATTGCTCCTCCTTAGCATGAATCTCTGCATTTAGAGTCTTGATCTGATCTTGAGATGCTGCCAACCGTGAGTTGAGTGCCTCCATATCCTGAGTGCTCTTTAATTGTTGTTCAGCAAACACATTTTCCTTGGACTGCAAACTCCCTTCAGCATCCTTCAGCGAGGAACAAAGACTTTCAATCTGTGTCTGTAAAGTTAAGATCTCTTGATGTAGTAGTTCTGACTGCTCGGAACTTTGATTTTCCAATATGTTCATGTGTTCCTCTTTAGTTTGGATCTCCTCCTTCATGCTCCTTACCCTCTCCTCAGAAGCAGACACTTGTTGCTGCAGGACCTCTGTCTGATGAGCACTTTGCTGCTCCTGCTTTGTAAGCATAACCTTCTGAGCCTGAACTTGTTCCTCAGTCATTCTTAGAGAGTCTTTGAGAATTTCGATTTGGCCTTTCATACCTGTGATTTCTTGCTCCAGCGATTCAGCATGTTGTGAGCTGTCATTCTTAAGAATAACAAGCTGCTCATTTCTTGCTTGTATCTCTTCGTTTAATTGTTTAACCTCTTCTTCACAGGTTTGAAGTTGCTGTTGGAGTACCTCCCTTTGTTGTACATTTTCATATTGGGTTTTAGCCAGTAGCTCCTGCTTAAGTCTAATTTCCTGTTCAGCCTGTTTGAGAGATGAACTAAGGTCTTCCACTCGGACGTTAAGGGCCTGGATTTCTTTTTGAAAAATGTGTTGCTCATTAGACTTCTCAAGAAGTAATTTGGCAAGCTTTTCCTCTTTGGCTTGAATTTTATTTTTGTTGTTCATGGTTTCATCTGTAAGAATGTCAACTTCTTCTCTGAGAGTGTTAAGTTGTTGGTCTTTATCAGCCAAAAGGGAACTGGCAGCTAATAACTTTGTGTCCAGATCTTTTACATTTTCTTCAGTCTGGTAAAGAAGGCCTTCCTTCTCTTTCTTAATTTCCTTTAGTTTTTCGATTTCTTGTTCACAAGCAGTTATATGCTGTTGTAGTCTGGTCATCTGCTCGGTTTTCTGCTGCTCAACTTGCTCCAGTTGAATCTTGAGATCTTGGATCTCATGCTGCAGGACTGCTCTCTGCTCAGTGATTTGTTTTTGCAATTGTTCTATAATTTCATCTTTGGCTTGAATAATTTCTGTAGTTTGGGATTCCTGTTGCCTCAGGAGATCTTTATGTTGATTAATTTCTTGTTGGTATTCTTCAAGCTGCTGTGTTTTGGACTGGATTTCAACCTCAGCTTTTTGTAGGAAGCCAAATGTGCTTTCCAACTCACTCTTCAAACCAATGATTTCATTGTCCAACATTTCTCTCTGAAAATTGAAGAAATAAGAACATTCATGACCATCTGATACAAACAATTAAAACAAATATTGAAAAAAGCAGACTTTATATTTGATAAACTCAATTCAGCTTTAACATGAAATCATTGACATCACCTCCATTATAGGTCCCATATTTTCTCCTACTTCTTCCTTAGTGGCCATGTTTATAACGTCCTCCAAACAGGAAATCTTTCCCTGCAGAATTTGAATTTGTTCAGTCAGAAGCTCCTGGGAAACAAAACAAGGCACAGTATATTAACACTTTTCAATAGTAATCATTCACAAACGACATGGCATTGCTTTTTTTGTTGCAAAAAAGTTTAGATCTTATGTTTAAATTACTACCAGAATCATTTAAAGATTTTCCAACTAAATTCTATTAGAGTGTACCTTTTGAGCGGTAGCTTGGTTAAGTTCAGACTGCAGTTGGCCTCTTTCAGTTGTCCACTCCGCCTGAGATGATGCTTGTGTTTCGGTCAGCCTGCCAACTTTTGTCTCAAAGATGGCAAGCTGTGAACACACGGTTCTCACCTGCAAAAATATGAATAGAAACATTCACAATCTGCATTCAGGATTCAAGCAAATAAGAACTTCCTGACTGATTTTTTGGAAGTTATATTTCCCCTCTGCATTGTGAAACAAGTTACAGAGAAAACCCCAACATCAACTTGTGGTTGTTGATAATAATCAAGTTGTAAGAGGTTTAATTAATAGATGCTCAAATTTTATTTCAATAAACAACAACAAAAGTGTAACTTTTTTTAATTTTCAAAGGCTTGACTAAGTCTTAAAATGTCATTATCATGTAAAAAGGTTGCTATAAGCGATTACCCGACTCAGATTTGCATATTCACCATATGCAAAAACTGAGTTTCAAGAAAAGTCAGTTGGTATTGCATCTTTCCAAGATACAAATTGCACATGACTGCTATTATTTTCCAATCCCCTCATTAGTGATAAGACAAAGAGCTTACATTTCACAGAAAAACTTGCATGTTTTACCTGGGATGACAGTACACCATTTTCTTCCGCCAGCTCATCAACTTTGTGTTCCATGAGTGAGGTGTTACCCTTGAGGTCTTTATTTACCTTTAATATCTCATTAAGACGCATTTGTAACCTAAGACAGAGAAAAAAGGAAAACACTTTCTCATATCCATTTCAATACAAATGTTTCATGTTCAGGTTATGGTATAAAATAAGCACTTTGAGCAAAATGTCTGACTGGTTACACATTATCATATTGCCGAATTAAACATTTGTGAGATATTTGATATAACAACACGGAGCAGCATTCACTCTCCACTTGCCATTTTTTTATGATTAATACTTTGCTGTAACATGAACTTAGTATCATTTGTAATTGCAAAGCTACTGGCACATCAATATAAAAATATATTCCAAATTAGTTATTCACAAACCTTAAGATAAAAATATATCTTGGATTTAGAATGTTTAATTAAGTCCTTCAGGAATAAATCAATTGTAATAATTCCAACATTTATATATTGGAATATATTTCCAAATGTCTTCATCCTGGGTACTTACGTGTTGTTCTTGGTCAGAAGCTCATTGATTTGATCCCCAGTAACATTTTCATGATCACCATTTGCTTCCTTCAGCTTTTCCATGCGGTACTGCAACTGGCAAATATGGGACTCTGAAGGAAAAAAAACAAGTAGAACATGGTTTAATTTGGATAGAAAAGAATAAAAAGAGTAAATGAATAGACTGACATTATTATTCACGCTTTCAGTGGCACTTTGACAAATAACTCCAATGTTAATAAACATATTAATTAGGGCCGGGACTCGATTAAAAAAATTAATCTAATTAATTAGAGGCTTTGTAATTAATTAATCGAAATTAATCGCATTTTTAATCACATATAAATATTTGACCTGAGAACAGTGAGAAGCAATTTTTTTCACATGGATTTTAGTATACCATTAGGCGCATTCACACCGCAGTACTTTTCCCACAAAGGTTCATGAGAACTTAGTTCATGAGAACTCTTTGAACCTGGGGGTGGATTAGGCAAATGAAGCCGCTGACGTCACTTCTTCTTCTGCTTTGGGTTTACTGGCAGGCCGCAAACCACTTCACGGCGTATACTGCCGCCCAAAGTCCCCGGCCGGAAGTCCCCGGAGTTGGGGACTGGCTTCAGTAGAAGCTGCTAGGAGTCCCAGCAGCCTTCCGAGTAAATCGCCAGAACGCCGACACCTCCTCATCTCCACCGCTCCCATGTTTTATTTTGTGTTGCCATAAGTTAGTCTCTCTGCGTTTCTGCGCTGGGCTAATGCTAATAATGCTAATGCGAGGATAATAAAATGGCGGCTTCACAAAACTTTTTGGGAGTTTTACGGGGCGTGGTTTGCAATCCGCCCAGCCAATCAGAAATATAGCTCTTTTCTCACAAGAGAGCCGTACGAAAGTCCCTGCTCTCTAGCAGCTCTCTGCTCTCTAGCAGGGACTTTCGTGGGGGTAAAAAGGTTCTCATTAACTAATTTTAGTACCGGCTCTTTTTGGTGTGAACGCGATAAAAGAGGCTAACGTCCACGCTAGCTTCCACGCTAGCTGCTATATGTTTTGCATTGAGGTGATACTTGAGGCTTGATGTGCTGCGGTGATATGCGAATTCCTTTTTGCATAATTTGCACACAACCGTGCTCTTATCGACGCTTCCATCCGTCCGTTTTTTAAAACAACATTTCCCACTGTTGTTCACTGTGGTTTGTTGTTGTCTGAAGTCATGAACGTTAGTTGGTGCTCCAGTATAATCGGTACGCCTGAAACTCATCCAGTGAGAAACGTTCCGCGGTGCAAAAATAAGTGCGATTAAAATGCGTTAATTTTTTGTAACTCGTTAATTTTTGTGTAATTAATTAATCTTAATTAACGCGTTAAAGTCCCGGCCCTAATATTAATGTTATATAAACATAACAAAAAAAAGCATAAAAAGTTTAATATTATTATTTATCCATCACTTAAATGGGGTACCTCTTTGTGCACTGAGTGCAAGTCTGCTGGCCAGCTCCCGCTCCAACCCATCTTTGTAGTCTCTCTCCTTGATCATCTGTCGTTGCATCTTCCTCAGCAGAAATGTAGGCGTGTTCATGATATCCTGCAGAGGAGAGTTGCTGTGGAAACCAAAGCAGAAGCAAAAGAAATACAATCAAATCAAGCTGGCTGCTCATGGATTTACGCACACAAAGAGATATATACAACTATCAGATAACATGTATATTAGACTGCTTCATGTTATGTTTCAGTAATATCCAACCCTTCAGTCAGCCATATTCTGATTGTGTGAAATAAAAAAACAAGTTTAGCAAGGTATAGTAGATAAACCTGCTTCCATGTTCATCCAAAAACTTTTTATAACAAAAAATAGATACACAGCTGCCTGAAGCTGACAGCCTTTCAATGGACAAAACTATATAAATGTAATATCGTTAGGAAAAAGTACCCAAATTAAAGGTTTGGATTAACGTTGCCCTTAAAGTTACGTATTCGGATTCAGACTGTGTCATATTAATTCAAATTCACACTGTTACCTGGTTGAAGAAGAAGCCACAGTTTGCAAGTCCATAAATGAGATTTTCTGTCTGCGGTGGAAGACAGGGGAGTCGTCATCGGACAACGAGGACATAGTCGACACATTGGAAGTAGAGACGGTTGCTGATCGCTCAAATATTTCACGGGAAAAAGACATATCTGAAATTCATGGAGAAATACATATAGCCAAATGGTGTTATAAAGCAGAATTGCACATGTGACACTAATGTCTATCAGTGTGGCATATTATAAAGAAATGGAGGATTGAATGTGTGACTTACATCTTCTTGCTAAATAGGCATCAAGTCCTTTGTTCAGATAAACGCAGCCGTCACTCTCCATTACATAGGAACCAGTTAAGTTTGCTATCTCTTGCTACAGATAAGAGAATAGGCACAGAATAAAATAGTAGCACAACACATGATAAGTGAAATGTGATGCATCTAAGTGGTGAACGCATGGACTTCGTAGCAAATCAGAAAAAAAGCTTTCTGCTTACCTCCGAATTAGATTCAATCATGTTCAGAGTGCAGGGGTCATTCATTAAATCGTGGTACACAAGCAACAAAAGCACCTGGTGGCATCACAAAGAATAAGTGAGATTATGGTCCTCTGTTTATGTTTGTCTTTGTATTGTGTTTGTTTCATACCTTCGCAATTTCTACTGTGAGATGTATCCCATCTTTTATGTTGTCCCAAGATAATGAAGTGCCTTTGGCTGCATTAAATCTGCAATCCCCTAATAGCAAAATCGATAGAAGAAAAAAAAGCAATATGTCACATATGTCTGGCATGTTTGAAGGTGCCAAAGTGTAAACTTCAGACCACGCCCAACAATGTCACGGGGAGTGGTCTGGAGTAGCACATTTGAAATGTTTAACCAGAAGACGTTAGAATAATCAATGCCTTACTCTCAGCTATTTCACACAATTCAAGAAATTCTTAATGATTTTTGCTGTGTCAAGCACTGTCAGATGACAATTCAAGAGTCTTCTGCATGCAATCAGTACAGTGACAGGTCTAGAACATGGTATGTCTTCTTAGCACAAAACTGGAAGCAAGCTAGACTTAAATCACATTAAAGCAATATCTGAAAATATATATTTTTTAAGGTATAGAAACTCACTTTCCACAAAGTCTGCAATGAGCTGGAATCGATCCTCGATAGTATTACTGACACAGGAGTTGGGTTCCTTTTTCCTGAGAGGACAGAACGAAATAGGAATAAAGTGGAGGTTTAGAGAAATTATCATCTCTATACTTCAAAAGAACCCACTTACAGGAAAAGCATTTTCAAAATATAGTTCAACAGTCATTGGCCATCACTTATTTACACAGAACAAACATGTCATCACATGATGCTCCCTGATAGCTACTACTTACAGCATATAAACAACTTTCAGTAAAACTGTCCCATCTTGTAAATCGTCGACAGTCAATTCACGCTCAGACAGTTTTAAGTTGTTGACCTGCAAACACATGACGTTAGTTTGACAAGTTGGGTAAACAAACAATTGAATAATGGTAGCTACAATCAACTATATGACAAAGTTTACTTTCAACTTACCCAGCTCAGAAGAGCCTTTACACCCGAATTCATCGCCATCTTGGCTGACCCTTTTTCCCCAAAGGGATTTCAACCTGAAAACAAACAAGCCTTATCAGTTAACGAATTAGAAAATATAAGCATTGACTTTGATTATTGACGTTCACAAGTTTTCATCCCAAAAAAAAGTGACGTCACCCTATTCAAAGTCGGCAGAAGCGTTGGAAGATTTTTTTAACGCTGCTGTGTGGACGGGCCAGCGTTCTGAATCTGAAGCTGCAGCTTTCTAATAGATTTTTTAGTGAGACCTGCAAAGACACCATGACAGTAGTCGAGTCTACTGAAGATATTAAAAGCATGGGCAGGTTTTTCCAAATCCTGCTGTGACATTAGTCTTTTAATCCTAGATATGTTCTTTAGGTGATAGTAGGCTGATTTAGTAATTGTTTTAATGTGACTGTTGAAACTCAGGTTAGAGTCCACGACTACACCTAGATTTCTGGCTTTATCTGTTCTTTTGAACATTGCAGACTGAAGCTCAGCGCTAACTTGTATACGTTCTGCCTTGGCTCCAAAAACCATTACCTCAGTTTTGTCTAATTGGAGAAAGTTCTGACACATCCAGTCATTGAAATAAGTAGTTAAAGTTAACTATACACCTTGCTAAACTTCTGGCTTGCATGTTAGCAAAGTTATTGCAACTGCTAACCGTTACTGTAACGCTAACTGTAACCTATCGAGTGAGTTTATATTTAAAGACCAACGATGATAAAGATGTGGCTTACAAGCAGTGAATTACCTTGAAAGACGTTGTCCTTTTTTTCTGTATCGTATTTATTCTTTCTCTGAAAAGGGACACAGCCGCCCGACTACCTGCCTAAAAATAAACAGTGTCCCGTGCTAAAACCACACGAAATTCAAAAAGGGTAGTTTAAAATCAAATCAGCCAATCAGGTTTCATATATTGACGCGTCTGAAAATAAGCGAATCTGATTGGTTGAAATGCATGACGTCTTTAAAGTTGCGCTTGTTTTTGATGCCGGAGCGTTTCGGTCTAAAGTAGGCGGAGACAACTGACGTTTAAAAACCAAATGCACCCAGACAGTATTACGTTCTTGGGTAATATTCACAGTGGACATTAAAATGTTGTTTGGTTCAATTTTCTTGTCCGAATCATTACGTTACACGCGGGCCAAACAAAACATTGCTCCCGCTTTGCAGCAGCAGGGCGCAGGCACTGCATGTTATTGTTTAATGTTTCCATTTATGTTAATTTTATTTAATTGTAGTTTTTAAATTACTGTCTGGTCATTAATGTGTTTACCTTACTATCCGACTCCGGATAAGTGGTTAACGATGGATGGATATTACAAGACTTGATAACTGCATAGGCTACGAAATGATTATTTTTACAAATGTATTGTAAGGTGTTTCTAGAACTATACATGCACAGTTAATAATTGATAGGCAGCATGTGTGCTCCTTAGCGGCTTATAACTCTGTAATTATCAAATGTTATACAGTGTGTAGCCTATAGGATTAGAGGTATTTGGACATTACTTTGGGCAAATGCAATTTAAAGGTTATCTTGATCGATTACAAATAAACCCTAACTACAAATCCCATGTACCTGTTGGTTGCCGTGGAAACGCCGTGTTGTATCTCCACAGGCAGGTCAAGTGTAAACACGGGTTGCTCATTATTACCCTCAGTTAAATAGCGTGTTGCTGAGTTTGTCGGTAATTTTTTTTAATACGCCAACATTAAATCAAGGTAGGTTCATAACCGGTTCATAACCGGGAACAGAAGGTATTCAATTGTGTTTCTATACAAAATATAAGAACTGCAACAGTTTGTGGCCGCTCCGTAAATTACTGGGTTATGACAGCAAAACTGTGTTTGATTATTCGTGATATACGATGTTAAAAATATGAGGCTTTTTGTTTTTCAAATGAATTGCGTATGATCTTCTAATTTACGATGAAGTCACTGTCCTTCAACAGGTGACTGAAATAGAGACGATTATGTATGGAGCTCCAGTGGATTTATCTTTCAAAAACATCTGCAGTTTGGAAGGTATACACTTATACACATATTTATAATTGTACTGTATTATGTTTATTTTTTATTATCTTTGCCTTTTAATGATGGTTAGCAAAAAATGAAAAAGCCTGTAAGATAGCTTCATGTGGAAGACAGTAATACATAAAAAGGCATACATGTTCAATTAAGCAGGGTTAACAACCCACACCTAAAGACACAATATCTATGTTTATATATTCTATATGCTGTTTTATATAGTTATCTATACATATATCTATGTATATAGTTTAAAAACGTAAGTTCAATGGACATTGACATAGACACAATACATATACAGTTGATGCCTTGGAAACAATGTTCACCATATAAAAAAAATGTAACGCAATAAACTATTCAATTCAAAGTAGGCCTATATTTTTCCCTTTTCTTTGGTCTCAGGTGCATGGACTGAAGAACCCAGCAGGGGTCTGCGGCCTTTAAAGAGAAATTCAGAGATGAAGTACCCAAGCTGCTCTCTACGTCTCAATAATAACAACATCCTCGACCTCCTCGACCTCCAGAAGACGGTTAACTACTTCCTGGCCGAGCCTTCACAGCTCGCCTGGCTGGACCTCTCCTTCAACAGCATCTCACACATAGATAAAGTAATCTTCCTCTTTCCTTGGATTAGCATGTCTTCTTTCTCCCACAGTAGCCTACATCTGCAATATGTACATGTGTGTGCTTGTGTTCCAGGTTTTGTGCGAGCTGCGTGAGCTGCGTGTGTTGTATCTTCACGGCAACAGCATTTTCATTCTCTCAGAGGTGGACCGGCTGGGAGCACTACCACATCTACACAGCATCACTCTGCATGGAAATGTCATAGAAACCAACAAGGCTTACAGGTGGAGAGTTTCTTTGAAATGTACCCCAAACACATTCTGCTTAGCTGTATGATGATCCTTTTAATGATCAGTCATTGTCGTGTGGTTATTTATTTAAAAAACTGAGTGTGAATGAATGTGCAAAGACATATTTTTCCAAATCTTGCACTGAACTTTCCTTTTGAACATATTTCTTGTACTATTTTTATAGTATCTTTTTCATTTTCCTTTTATTTTTACTGTCATAGTCTATATTTATATTTTTGATTAAGCAGTACTTTCCTGTCATTGTATTTTATTTGTATACACTTGATTTTTATCGGATGCACCAAAACACCAAGGCAAATTCCTTGTAAGTGAAAACCCACCTGGCAATAAACCTTATTCTGATTTAACAATATACAACTGCTGGTGGTTTGCTGAGTGAGACTCAAATACTTGGCAAGCCTGTAGGTGCTCAGCATTGTAACAGGTGCTTAAATGCACATCAAGCTCATGTTACAGTTCATATTCCAGTCTGCATAGCAACACCACAAGCGCACACACAGAAAGAGAGAGGGGCTGCTGGTCAAAGGTCTATTCTAATGAACCGGGTTCTCATAAATCCTGTACCTTTTTGAATCATTTGTATTTAAATGTGTAACACCAGAAAGGGGAAATAAGGTTGGATTTCAACATTCAATTGTTGCAAGCAAAATGTATTAAAACGATTTAGTGCGTGTGCATCAATACTTGTTGTTGTCCCTTTAGGAATCGTGGGATTTCTGCTCTGCCTCAGTTGAAGACGATGGACTTCAGTGCTGTGACCCAACAGGAGCGAGTCATGGCAGAGATTTGGCATCAGAGCAACAGCCGCATCAGAAGCAACAAGTCGTTGAAATCATAGTTTCACCCAAATGTCCTGTGCCCCAAATCCATTGCTATAATCATTTCTAAAACATTGTTTGTTTGAATATTTATGGTTAAATCAGCACTTTTTTCAATGCTTTTGTCCAATTTCTTTGATGGAATTAATAGTTTGGGCATTAACATACTGCTGATGTGCAGCCACTTCACGGGTATAAGTAATAAGACAAGAGTGCTTATGTTGAACATCTTTAATGAGATAATTAAACCAAAAAACAAACAAAAACAACAAATTCTTAAAACTTTCTGGTGCTAGCCTAAGATATATCAAACATGTCAGGTAGTAGAACACATTTGAGTAACAAAGAAAACAGAAACAAATGCCAAAAACCCATTGCAAAAAGCTCAAATCAGTTGCGTGGTTGAAGTAATCACAGCCTTGCAGATCATCCCTTTAGAGACTGCTCCCTGCACACGCATACAGTCATGTGCTCTCCTCCAAAGAGCAAATAAACATTTTAAAACACAAATAAATAATCACAAAAGGTCTCGGATCATTTTATCTGTTTTGGTACATAGGTTGTTAGCGCTCCCCCAAACTGCTACAATGGTTAGTTCCTGATTAATATGAGCAACTCAATCATATTAGTCTGCAGCGAAAAGCTTTGCTTAAAAGCTAACAATTGCAGGCCTTAAAAGGGTTCTTCCATTTCATAAAAACATTTGTTATCACTACTCAAATCTTAGCCAATCCTGACCAATGAACTCTCTACAAAAAGAGGAACTTCATACAACTCGTGTTTTTATGATCAATCAGAAAATTCTGTACAAAGGCGGCATGAATACATGATTAATGTCCGTGCACCCTCTACCTGCCCGCCCTCTCATCGCTGTATGCCTCGTCCGCTATTAAATATGTGAAGTTCTGGGATTGGATTTAAAGAGTTTGCCAGATACATTTACTCAGTGCTATTAAAAAAAAGCAGAGGACACATTACTGTCTGTCAACTCAAAACATTATGCCCACCCAGCATCCCCCTGCTTATGTTCGCATCCTCACCCTCCAGAGCACACCAACCATAAACAGGTCAATTTAGCCTCAAATGGAACAACAGATTACCCACTGGACAACAAATAACCAACTATTTACTGATTATGTTTGGGTGGCAGGCAGACATGGTTGGTGAAGTGTGACACCAGATAACTGGGTTGTGTGATGCCTAAAGTCTCTGCAGCACACATCAGGACTGTAGTAGTAAACCGTCTAAATTATAGTGACATCTTGCTGACATATTTTCTTTACTTGACTATTTCTGAATGTTTTCCCAACAGACAACAGAGCTAAAGGCATATTTAGTGCTACCTTTATGCCATATTGCAAGTTTTTATCCTGGTGAATGGCTAAAATACCATTGTACTTGCACCTACGGTACTGTGATCATTTTAATTCTTCCATGACAGAGATTTCGTATTTCTCCATGTTCCAGTGAAGATTGTATACACACCAATAGCTTATGCATTGTGCCAGAAATCCTTCAACTCTATCCCAGGTGAATACACTGTACATCCTTCCACGCCTTTATAACAGTCTGTTTGCCTGAGTGTACAGGCGAAGGGAACAAACTAAATTGAGTAAAATTAGGGAGATCAACAAGTAGGATGAATTATGATTTTCCAGCTGGTTCTGACTGAGTCTGTGATCCACGCATTGCGTACAGAGGAGTAATTGTTGTAAATAAAGGAGTATACCCCAATGGCCCTTCTATAGTAGACCATCTTCCCTTGCCCATGCTGATTTGTCACTGACCCACAATTATGTACACTAAATTAAGACGGCCATAGGGTGCAATCCTACATCGTTTCTGTCTTTATAGCAGTTAGAGACAAAGCTAAGAAGCAGAAAGGACTGAGATGCTTTAATAAATGGTGGGCTTGTGGGTGTTGATGCAGAAGTGACATAAAAGAGAGCGTGATGGGAGAAACAGTATGCAGGCCATGGTAGCAGAATCAGGGAATAGCAAACTGGACCACCAGTTCTTCTTTAGCATCCACTTTGATTTGTGAAATTGCACTGTAAGCGTACGCTGCTATCTTGGATATCTGCAAAGAAAAAGAGACAGTGTTCATTTAATTTCAAACCTTTATTTATCCAGATTGTCCCTTGAGATCATAGATCTCTTTTTCAAGGGAGACCTGCAATGCACCTGCAACCAGCAGTGTTTATGTCGAGTGTGAAAAAAGATACAATTCACAGTTTCCATGTGTAAAGACTAGCCTACTGTGTATGACCAACAGAATGTCTTTGACACAAACCGTTATAACAGAAAAGTATAAGATATCCTTCAAATCTATTTTCAGCCACACACCCCCACACACTGAAATACCTAACAGCTACATGTTGCATGCCAAATGTCCCTCTGATGTTAAATCTAGCCAACAAGGAAGCACACGACAAGAAGCAATGTGGGGGGTAGAAAGACATGCCAACATTTCACCCGTGTGCTAGTGTTTGATTACCTGTTGAACATCTGAGTATGGCACCAGGTCACTTGCAAGCACTTGGTGGGGTTGGCTGGTGAGGGAGGGGAGAGCGAGAGCTTTCCTCTGGGGCAGACTGTTACTCAACACAGCCAGCTTAGTACTGAAACAAAACAAAAGCTGTATTATCAAAGCTGTAGGAAAGAGGTTTGGTTAAAACACAGTTTGTCACCTTGAAGCTTAAAGCGGATTGTTGTGTCCTCAGAACCTCCAGTTTAATCTGCACCTGTATTTTAGACTAAGCACAGCTGCTGTGTTTGGCAGAATTCTAGCCACTAGATATCATTGTACCTAGGGATGCACCGAATATTCGGCCACCGAAAATTATCGGCCGAAAATGGTTAAAAAGGCCCTTTCGGCTTTCGACCGAAAGGGTTTTAGCACCGAAAAAAAATCACCGAATGTCAGAACAGGCTACGTTGGTAACCTAACGTGTTGTTGTGATGACGTAATAAAGACGTGGCGACCATGCTCGCGGCTGGCTCACAGGGGGGGGAACATTGACCTTTGTCATCGAGATTGCCCTGAGCCTTTAACAAATCGTATTAAATAATCTGATGACAGACTGTAAACAGAATAGCTGACATTTTAACAAACTAAATAACTCAGTTACCTCTAATCATTAACCCATGTTTGTATCATGTAGTTAACTCCGTGTGTTGCTGCTAGCATACATAACACCTGACGTGGAAACGTTACTCGTGGATGGGGCTACAGAGCTGCTAGAAAGACGGTCGAACCCGGTACATTCCTCCGTCTGCATGCGGTGCACTTTTGCTAAATGTTTAGACAAATTGCTCGTGCTTACATGCTAAACTCTTATTGCACTTATGGTAACAAGTATTCTCCACATCGAGACGGGTAAAGTTTAACCACACCTCGGAGCGCGTTCTCTCCGCCATCTCCGCAGTGTGCTCCGCTGCATGTAGCAGCTGCGTGTGTGTAAACTGCCCCGCCCCCTCGCACACAGACGGGGGAGAGAGATCTCGTCTGATCGAAAATACATCATAGACGCATTTGTTGTCTTTGCATATTAGAAACGAGTTGGCGACACTAAGACTGCGATATCATGTTTTTTAGCAATAATACATGACATATATAAATGTACTGTATGCATTCAAAAGTGCTGAATAAATGTTTTATGGACCCATAATAGTGATTATTATTTAAGTTAAGTTTTGCCATAATCATGTCTATTTCCATAATCAGGTAGCTGAACAACATTGGTAAAAAATGTATACATTATATATATATATATTTCTATTAGGGCCGGGACTTTAACGCGTTAATTAAGATTAATTAATTACACAAAAATTAACGCGTTAAAAAAATTAACGCATTTTAAATCACACTTATTTTTGCACCGCGGAACGTTTCTCACTGGATGAGTTTTAGGCGTACCGATTATACTGGAGCACCAACTAACGTTCATGACTTCAGACAACAACAAACCACAGTGAACAACAGTGGGAAATGTTGTTTTAAAAAACGGACGGATGGAAGCGTCGATAAGAGCACGGTTGTGTGCAAATTATGCAAAAAGCAATTCGCATATCACCGCAGCACATCAAGCCTCAAGTATTACCTCAATGCAAAACATATAGCAGCTAGCGTGGAAGCTAGCGTGGAAGCTAGCCTCTTTTATCGCGTTCACACCATACAGTCTATGGTTCACACCAAAAAGAGCCGGTACTAAAATTAGTTAATGAGAACCTTTTTACCCCCACGAAAGTCCCTGCTAGAGAGCAGAGAGCTGCTAGAGAGCAGGGACTTTCGTACGGCTCTCTTGTGAGAAAAGAGCTATATTTCTGATTGGCTGGGCGGATTGCAAACCACGCCCCGTAAAACTCCCAAAAAGTTTGGTGAAGCCGCCATTTTATTATCCTCGCATTAGCATTATTAGCATTAGCATTAGCCCAGCGCAGAAACGCAGAGAGACTAACTTATGGCAACACAAAATAAAACATGGGAGTGGTGGAGATGAGGAGGTGTCGGCGTTCTGGCGATTTACTCGGAAGGCTTCAGTAGAAGCTGCTGGGACTCCCAGCAGCTTCTACTGAAGCCAGTCCCCAACTCCGGGGACTTCCGGCCGGGGACTTTGGGCGGCAGTATACGCCGTGAAGTGGTTTGCGGCCTGCCAGTAAACCCAAAGCAGAAGAAGAAGAAGTGACGTCAGCGGCTTCATTTGTTCTCATGAACTAAGTTCTCATGAACCTTTGTGGGAAAAGTACTGCGGTGTGAATGCGCCTAATGGTATACTAAAATCCATGTGAAAAAAATTGCTTCTCACTGTTCTCAGGTCAAATATTTATATGCGATTAAAAATGCGATTAATTTCGATTAATTAATTACAAAGCCTCTAATTAATTAGATTAATTTTTTTAATCGAGTCCCGGCCCTAATTTCTATTAATCATTTTCGGCCTTTCGGCATTCGGCCAACTGTTTCCTATTTTCGGTATCGGTTTCGGCCAAGAATTTCCCATTCGGTGCACCCCTAATTGTACCTGAGGTTTAAGTTAAAGTTTTAAGGGCATATGCCTACGCTTTTTCATTGTTTTGTTTTTATGTAATTACTTCCTCCATTTCATTCTCAAGTCCTTGGGTGGGTGTTGGAATTTTAAAACATTGTTTTCAGTTTCATTCTCAACCGAAAAAACAGGAAGACAGCAACCCGCTGGACAGTATTCCTAACGAGAGGAAGAGCAGGACACAGTAGGACTGAAAGAGAGACTAATGGCAGGCACGTTTCAGTAACTTCCCCTCTTTCAGGGCTCTCTTCTTTTCTGCAATTTCCTCCACAGTTGGACGGCTGATCACGCCCATACCCATACAAGGAAAACAAAATGGAAAACTGCAGAAACCAACAAATACTGCCTACTGCTCAGTCACATACCTGTATTGTCTAGCTTTGTCCATGTATTCATGCTGCTCCATCATGACAGAGTCAGCTGCTGAGACATCAATGATGTTCCTGACAGAGAGGAACAAATGGCAGTTTCATTAAAAGGAGTGTATGAATAACTGCTTTATTATTAGGAAACATGCTGAATCTGGCTCGTCTGTGTGTGTGCACGAAGGACTGTCTTACTGTGCCGTCTTAGTGAGGATGGATGTAAGGAGGGCCTGCTCATCTGTCCTCGCGGAGGGGACACTGGTAGTGATCCAGTCTGTCCCATTTGGCGGTTTACTGACAGGGTCCGGGTGGGGGATCAGCGGCTTACGTTCATTACGCTAGAAAGGATGATCAGAAAAGTAATAAGTACAAACGTTTTCAGCTCATGACATTTTAATGAACTGTGTAGCAATTCAAATGTACAAAAATAAGTGCCACAGAACATTCATTACCTAACTTTAGTTTTATGCAGCATGACATTAAACATGATCAATGATTGATAAGGAATAATAAAGTACCGTTTGACCCATTACAATTATTTCCCTCATTAGATACTTTATAATTAAAGATTACTGTCAACATGTAACAATTAGATGTGGTGTCAAAGGCTTGATTTATCAACAGCACTAGCATTACATTTGTCAACAACACAACACTTATATTGTTACATTACGTAAAGCTTGAGAAAGATGTAGGCCCTTTGTACATAGCATATTGAAATAGGCAACCCTTTCACTATTAGGTTTAGGCTGTACACAATATTCATACACAAATTGTTATACAAGTGTTTTAGTTTGTTATGTGTTTAAACCAAGACAACCCATTTCTCAGAAACATTTTTCCTGAATGTTAGTAGTTTCCCTTTCCTTTTTTTTTTTTTTTACATACATACTCCCCTAAATTGCAGTAAAACTCGTAGATTAACTTTACAAATCATAAAATGTATTCGATTGTACTATTAATGCAGTTATTAAGATAACATTAATAACTGCATACGATGGAAGATACTGCATGAAGGCAGCACGGACTGAAAATAGCTAGGGTCATATGACACAAATCACATCAAGTACATGGTATCTAGAACATAAACTATTAATGGTAGTAGTCGGGAGGAATTAGACATATATTCATCTGCTGGCAAATATGGTGTTAACAGATTGGTTTTTAAAAAAAATGCATTTAAGGAAGTAACACTGATTTAACTAGCTAAACATAATGTCCTGATAATAGTAAAAATGACAGTTAATAGGTTGCCATATGTCTGCTTTTCTTCTGCGTTTGCCTTCATATCTGTCAATTATCTTTTAATCTATTATGGTTTCTCATCTATGTGCCAACTTCACAGCCTGGGTCAGGCCTTTACCGAAGGCTTTAACTAGCATGCTAAATGTGTCATATCACTATAACTATTAAATGAATGGCCGGTTGATAACCTTCTCACACATTACTCAAATGCATTTCCCGTAAAATACATTCTCGATAAAAAACAATTGAATCACATAAGTTGTTTCTTTATACAACGTAACATTTATCGGGACAGATGTAGCCGGCTAGCAGCTAACTACCTGCTCTTGTGTCTCGTTCTCGCTGCTGTAACAGCACCCCATGTCAGCGTCCGAGGGGCGAAACTACACAAGCCCGGCTTCTCCGTCAGAAACGAGCCGTGTTTATCTTCTCCAACATAAAACTGTTCTCCTGCGTAGTTTTACTTTAGCTTCATGTAAAGGTAGGAAGCTACTGTCAACAGCAGCTCCTCGGAAGAGCTATCACATGACAGCGACTCTGGTGCAACAACACAACGACCACTTCCGGTATAAAAGAAGCAGCTGCGGACTCCGTCACGTGATGGAGGATTTCTTTTTCAAAAGGAGAGTTACGTTGAAGCCAAACGTAAGGACGGAGCATTAGGAAAACCATATTTAAAAAAAAAAAAAAAAGTAAAACGATCAAATGTTACATGTAATAATACTTTAAAGTCCCAGAATGCATGCCAGTGGTTTTGGCAATTTAGGAGAGAGAAGCCCTTTAACCCTCTATGGCATGACTTTTTATTTTGGGAGGAAAAACATTTTTTGCCATGTGTTTTAGGAGCTTAGGGGTCCCTGATATTATATCAATTATAAAATGTGACCCCCCCTCACCCCTCAACCAGGGGTTGGTTTGTTGCCTCAGGGCAACAATGTGCTACGAGGGTATTGAAACACCAAGGATTTCTACAATTCAGAAGAAATAGAAAAAACAACTCTATATGAATTCAAAAGGTTTTCTTTGTGTGCGTGTGTCTGTGCGTGTGTGTATATATATTTGTGTGTGTGTCTATGTGTGTGTGTCTGTGTGCCTAACCCTATCTTGACCCTTGACTGTCCTCACTGTCAGACGGAATAGCCCTAACAGCCTGATCATGTCCCTTCTGCCCATAACAGGTTTTGGTGTCCATTTCCTGTAAATATCAGTAGATGGTAAAGTAAAAACATTGATTAGGTTTATCATTTTACAGCTGAGCACATTTGCACACTTGCATGATATTGCCTGGAAAAAAGTGGTCTGTGGCACAGTGTTGCCCTGAGGCAACGAACAACAAAACATAGTTGTAGCTAATTAATAAATACATAATAAGTCTTTAAACAATCAAATATACTTCTTTATGTATTCATGCACATGTATGTATTTTTTATTTTAAGTTGTGTACATTTATAATATGTTAAAAAGTTAAATGTATCTTACCAAGTGGTGGCCCTGAGTCCCCTGCAGCTTTGCTTGCAGAAAGGACTGCTCCACCCCAAGACAAAATGCCACACCCATATAATTCCCTCCTTTTATTGGACACCAGCATGTCAGGTGACATTGTGTATATTTAAAAAAATAAAAATATTTAGAGGGCCAGTGTGAGGTCGAAAAAAGTGGTTTGTTGCCTGAGGGTAACAGTATGCCATATAGAGGGTTACATTAAGACTTGTAGTTTGTTACTGAACTCTATAATAATTACAGTCTATAGCCTATTACCACACTACAACAAACCAAAGGCTACAGTTCTGAGGTTGTACTTGATTTGATCATTTCCATTCTATTGTAACGTTCCCAAGATGAGTCGGAGACAGGCTTGTAGTTATTAGGCTTTAATAACTAGTATTTGAAGACAGATGATAACAGGTCAAGTACACTTCGTGGGTTCTACCGCACACTAACTTATTTCCTAAACCAACCACAAGATATAGCACTGTCTACGTCACAACTCCCCGCCCTCCCCCGTCCGCTCCACCAACCACAGGCCCGCACCTCAGCCACCATCACGGTGCAGCTCTATGATTGGCAGAGAGACGGGGTATGCCTAAGTGACACCCTGAGTAGCCTATCAGGATCGCTACACTACCCCCCCACTACAAAGTTCCTCGCCCACGAGTTACATATAAAACACAGTACAAAACACTCCCCCCACCCTCTCCAGCTCACTGCAGGGACTACCCCACTGGCTGTCCCCAACCAAACCAGTAGCCTTTGAAAACACAGAAAACCCACCACAAGCCCAGCCCCCACTACAAAATTCCTCGCCTACGAGGAACAACTAAACACAGCCCCACACTACACCTACACACTGAACTTTGACTAGGAAGAGCTGGGTGGACTACCATCCCTTCCAGTGAGACCAGGGCGCATTCTTGCCCTCTACAGGAACTGGGGGGTCTCACTATAACCTTACTACCACACAAAGTCTCTGAAACGACCCGGGGGTCGTGTCTGCCTTCTCGGCAGGGGGGCTGGGGTTGCCGGATCTGGCCCAGGCGCCGAAAGACTGGGGGGACTGCTGCTCTGTCCGCCGGGGGGTCTGCGGAGGGATGTCGATGGGACGTCTGTGTGTCCCGAGGTTCCTTCGGTCTGTGGGGAAGCGACGCCTCTGTACGGAGCCAGCCTGTCTCAGTGGAGCACCACTTTTCTCCCCTTTGGTGGCAGCTGCACCCTGTAGACCACTTCCCCCACCCTCTCTAGTACTCGGCAAGGGTCCACCCACTGACTGTCCAACTTTGGGCACCGGCCTTTCGTTCGTTGTGGGCTGTAGACCCAAACCAGTTCCTCGGCCCGGAAATGCTGCCCTCTGGTCCTGATGTCGTAGTTCCGCTTCTGTCTCACCCCAGCACTTTTCTGCTGCTCGCGGGCAAAGGCATGAGCGGACTCAAGCCGGTCCTGCAGCCTCCTTGCGTACTCAGGACCAGGAGGCGTGTCCAGGGAATCTGGTGGCCGACCAAACGCCAACACCGCAGGGGTTCGAAGCTCTCTCCCCAGCATGAGAAGGGCCGGCGAACAGGCTGATGACTCCTGGACTACAGACCGACATGCCATGAGCACCAGGGGCAGATGCTCGTCCCAGTCGCGCTGATGCCTCGACGTGAGGATGGCCAGCTGCTGTCCCATGGTGCGATGAAATCTCTCTACTAGTCCGTCGCTCTGTGGTCGCAGGGGGGAGGTGCGTGTTTTGTGAATGCCCAGTTGAGAGCACATGGAGGCGAACACCCGGGACTCGAAATTCCTCCCCTGGTCACTGTGCAGGGTCTCCGGTACTCCAAACCGGCTGAACATGCCGGACACCAAGGCATCCGCGACTGTCTCTGCTTCTTGGTCAGGGAGCGCATACGCCTCTGTCCACTTTGTGAAGTAGTCTATGGCCGTGAGAACGTAGCGGTTACCCCTGTTTGACAAGGGTAGCGGCCCCACCACATCAACCGCTACTCTCTCCATCGGCTCCCCGACGGGAGATTGTTGCAGCAGAGCATGGGAACGCCCCGGGGGGCCCTTCCGTGCCGTACACGGATCACAGCGGCGACAGAAGTCTTCGACATCCCTCCTGCACTGTCCCCAGTAGCAGCCCTGACGAAGGCGGCGGAGGGTCTTAGTGACTCCGAAGTGACCAGAGCCTGCCGTGCCATGCATGGCCTTGAGTACGACCTCTTGCAGGACCCTAGGAACCACCACTTGCCACCTCTTCTCCCCCGTTGCTGGCTCCTTCCACGCCCGCTGCAGTACGCCCTGACACATACGTAGAGACTCAAACTGAGACCACAGCCCCTTTGTTGCTTTGGAGAGCGCTGCCACTTCCTCCCACGGTGGCCGCTGCTGCGACTCAACCCACTGCAGTACAGGCTGAAGAACGGCGTCCAGCTCTTGCTGTTGCTTCCACTCTGACGCAGCCACTGTCTGGAGCTCCCTGCAGATAGCCCAGTGATTCCCACAGCATGTTAATACTTTGGGGGGCCCCCAAAGTATAATGGCTCCCCCCAAAGTATAATTTGTGTGTTTTTTTGTTTTTTTTACTCAGTGAGCACTCATTTGCATTGGTGGCAATGAGTGCTCAGTGAGTAAAAAAAACTTTAAAAACCATAAATTATACTTTGGGGGGAGCCACCCATAAATTATACTTTGGGGGGAGCCATTATACTGGTAAACAGCCTCTATGGGCGCGAGTCCAGACCCACTTTTGGAATCAAATGATGACGTCAGTGGGATTATCTCCTTTATCAACTCCTAAGCATCCCCGGGACAACATCACTAGCCCTGGCCCTAAAAAGGTGTGAACTTGAGCCAATCAAGGACTACTACTACTAGGTCGTCCTTAGACGAGTTTGCCAACGGGTTCGCCAATCCTCACGGTCCTCCATACACCCGGCCAGCTCTGTGGAGCTTTCCACCCCCACATCCTTCCTCAGCACCTCCACGTATGTTGGCGTGGGGCGCCCTCTTGGTCGGTGCCCGTGTGTTGGCTCCCAGAGTACTAACTTGCCAGCTGGAAGTTCCTGGTGTCGATGGCAGTGACCTGCAAATTTGAGTTTGTCACTTAGCCTGGGTAGCCCACCAGGACTAGCCCCGCTCCTACATTTTTGAGAGATTTCTGAGGAGATTCTTTTTCACGCACCCCACCCCACCCCGAGTCGTTCCCCCAAAGTATATTTCATTTCTGCGGGAATCACTGAAGCCTCCTCCACTTGCTGCGCTGCCGCACAGACGATGTCCTCCACCAGCAGCTCCTTTTCGCGAGTCTCTCTCTTCTCGCAGTAGTGGCATCCGCCGGCGGCACACGGCCGCCGGGAGAGGGCGTCTGCATTGGTGTGGCGCACCCCAGCCCGGTGCTCCACCCTGAAGTCGAACGATTGGAGCTCTTCTAGCCACCTGGCGACCTGCCCTTCTGGCTCTTTGAAAAACATTGCAAATATGTAATCAAGTGTGAGCTGTCTATGCTACAACTATACTACTACTACTATGACTACTACTACTACTACTACTACTACTACTACTACTACTACTACTACTACTACTACTACTAAACAGAATCAAATAGACAGCAGAAGGAGAAGGGAACAGGACGAGGCATGTTGGTGCCATGTGTCAGTCTCCCTGGAAAAAGATGAAAGGGTCTACCCTCTGGCAGAGTATGATGACAGGGTACCAAACATAGTTCTTCTCCCAATACATTTGTATTTCCACTAACCAATTTTACAATACTGACAGTAATGTTTTGCAAATCAAATGTTTTGCATACACCAAACCAGCATTCTGTTTGTTAACTAAAAATGCATTTAATGTAAGTCTTTGTATTAATCCTTAAAGCATGTATAGCTGTTTAGTTTATTTTAAATTGTATACAGAAATCATGATGATTCAAATAGATACTATTCCTGATTACAATTTCGGACTTGTAAAATGGCTTACAATAGGCGTAATCTGTCATTTACTCTGTAAAAACAAATATGTTAGGCCCGATTAAAAAAAATTGTTAAATACAAAAAATATACAGCACACGTGTAAGCTTATTGGTCTTCATTTTCATGCCACTAAGAAATATATAAATAAAAGACAAGTACGCTATAGCTATCTCTGAATCAAAATGGCATTGTTCAGCAGTGTAATCCTTATCAAAACATTATTTAATGTCCACAATTTTTACAAACAACATGAAAAGCGATTATCTAATTTGAAAATAAAAGTTATGACGTGTAAAAATGTGCTTTGGAAAACTTTGAGTCAAAGTGCCTGACGATGATAGGCTACTTTACTGCATAATTGTAGCCTATTTTCTTTGTTACGTTTGGAGTTTATAACATGCATGCCAAACTAAAGAAACAAACCGTTTGCAGCCTGAAACTATTAAATGTGGATACAGGCAGCAGTCTGATGGGGTGGGATGATAACTGGGAGGCGCCTGCCCTTTCATTAACCCCCCGTTTCCTCCACACCTCATTGTTTACACCTTCAAATCCAGACAAAAGAGCAGCAGCTCTGCAGACTTCACTCTATTCTCCGGTGGAACAAAAAACGACAATGTTAGTTTCTGTGCTCTGCTTTATTCTGTTTGGAGGAGTCACCCATGCCTCTGACACCGCGGCTCCCCAGCTCGGGCCGTCGTCGCTGGGGCTCAGTTCCTCGGTCCGCTCGGTGTGTAAACCCATCCCGAGCACCCTGTCTCTGTGCCACGGGATCGGCTACAGGCAAATGCGGATCCCCAACTTGCTCGGCCATGACACCCTGAGAGAGGCCCAGCAGCAGTCGGCGGCCTGGCTGCCCCTCATCTCCAAGCTGTGCCACCGGGACACCAAGAAGTTCCTGTGCTCGCTGTTCGCTCCGGTGTGCCTGCCGGAGCTCGGAGGGCCGGTCAGCCCGTGCCGGGGCCTGTGCGAGGCCGTACGGGACGGCTGCGTGCCTGTTATGAGCGCGTTCGGATTCCCGTGGCCGCAGATGTTTAACTGCACCCGGTTTCCGCGCGGGACCGAGTTGTGTATACCGGCAACCGGAGAGCACGAAGGGCGGACAGCGGATGAGGTCAGGCACGAGGAGGCGCTTAAAGGTCAGTGGACGGATCTGTAGGTGAAATAAGCATATTTTACTCGAGTTACGTGTAATCCACATTTTAAAGTAGGCTGATCAGTCTACTTTAAAGTCAACTTTGTAGGTAGGCCTAGGTAAAACTGTTTTATATTAGTGTCAAAATATGTATAGGCTAGTATTTTTAACTAGGCTATCAAAAGTAAAAGTAGGCTAGCCTACTTATTTTGCAGTGGCCCATTTCAAAAATAATACATACCACAACAATATTATTGTATTCATGAATGTGTTCATCACTTTTTTGTTGCAGCCTGGTAAAGGTGGAGCTCATTTAAATTGATTTATAGATTAATTGGTTGGTTCATAAAAGGTCAGATATTGATAAAAAGTGTCCAGCACTGCATATTTTCAAAATTCAATATGTCATCACTAATTAGCTAATAGTAAAATGAATTGACAATAGTAAAGACATTTTTGAGCTGATTTGGAAAGTGTCTCTATTAGCCTATATAGATTGTCCAATTTAGGGTCCTTGGCAAAAATGTTTGTTTGTGTCATGTTGTTTCTTTTTTCTTTTAAGAGACACTATTTGGCCTTTAATCAATATTAATATTTGACCTATCTACATACCTACCTCATACAAAAGTTAATATGTTGCTAACTGTGTTGAATCTTTGATTCTTTGAGTGCTGTAACAACTGAAATGTCCCTTCCGGAGATCAATGAATTCTTATTTTATCCAATGTTATCTTTAAGTTGTATTGCATGCCTTGATCCTGGAGTTTCTGCTCTTTAACATCCCCACCACAGACGCTCACAGTCATTGAATACTCTCTCTTTTCCTCCCCCACAGGGAGTGTTATTTGTGATGCCTGCAGTCTGGCTGCTGAAGGAGAATCTGACATCCAGGAAAACTTCTGCCAAAGTCCATATGGTGAGAAAAAACTACTTATTTGAATGAACTGATTAGAACACGGCCTACCAATCTGCATTATTGCTTTGATTAGAAAGCAAATTACACTAGACTTACATCACAAAGCAGGCCACATCACATCAAATCATTGAGATGGGGAGATTGTTTTACAATGTGTCTGAAGTGGCACCTGTTGAATAGCATTGTCTCTGTCTCTGTTTCAGCTTTTAAGATGCGTCTGGGCAGTGTGACGATGGTGGGAGGAGACCGTCAGCTGGTGCCTACGGCCCGCAGCCGCATCCTGAGATGGGCAGGGGGAGGTGCAGAGAGGGCAGAAGGGATTGGAGGCGCAATGGCCCACAGCGCTTTGTGGCTGCAAGAAGGAGGCACCTGTACTTGTCCTGGTTTAGACTCTGCAGTGACAAATGAAGACGGAGGGTTAGAGGAGGGACAGATGGATAAGACAAAAGCAAAAGAAGGAGAAAAGGAGATGAAAGGGGTCCAGAGTGGATGGTACCTGGCCCTGGCTCAGGCTGAGGAGGGAAGACTAGTGCTGACTCGACTGGTGAGGTGGACCAGAGGGGACAAAGATCTGAAGAAGTTCATCAGATCAATGCTCAAACAGTCCTGTTCGGAGATGTAGACAGCGTGTTTTCAACCATTGCAGTCCTTCCTATGAACATAGCTTTGTGGTGCAGTGTGTTACTGTGTGCTGTTCACTGCAACACTTTTATATAATGAACAGCTGACAAATAGTTAACGCATAACACTGACTAAATCCCTTGTTTGCAGATCGTTAATGTAAATTAACCAATTATTCAGTAGTTATCTTAATCTGTTTGCTAGTGGCTTTGTTGATGAATTGTTCCTGATTAAGGGATTAAGGTGCTAAATGCCACACACTCGATAACAATTGAGTCTTCATTCATTAGTACATATATTTTGTATTACTTTACTCCACAAGTGAAATACAGTATAGTTTTAACAAACTGACAAGCAAGAGTTTTACAGTGAACAATTATTAGACATATAGCTAGTTTTTATACTTTTTGTAGTGACCCCATTATTGTGGAAATATTAAGCACATAGCGATAGTTAGGCAATGTTGCAAACGTTACTACTGCCAAAAAGTGTAAAGGTTGATTTAATTCCAAATTGGGCAATATTGGTGTATTTTCTTTTGTATTTTGTGTATATTTGTATATATAAGAGATCACGAAGGGTTACCTTTTAATCAAGGTCAAAGGGTTTGGTAATGATTGCAGGGGTTTAGGCTGATCTCATCGCATATTTCCTTTTGATACTTATGAAAGGTGGGGTAGGTAATTCACTTCAGAAACACTTTTTGTTATATTCGATGGAATGCTCTTAACATTCCCCAAAAGCAATGAATATATTAAATGCTTGGACAATAAATACATTAAAAAAATTCACCTATGGAAGCCGTGGCGCTGTAAAAAGCACGACCAATTATATTAGCCGGCCCGGCTAAAATAACTGGATGGCCTACCTGCCTGTCAGCCTTCCATCTCGTGCACAAACTTATCTCGTGCCCTCATTGGTCATCATGTGCACGTCATGTGTGTTGGAGGAGGGGCCCTGTAAGGAAGTCTGAAGGAAGGGGCAGATTTTTTTCAGCTGCGTAGTTTCAAATTCTAGCGCACTCGAGCTGGTTTCTCCTTTCTTACCTACCCTACCTTTAAGGGTGGAGCAGTCAGTGTAATTGTTGTAATTCCTGTAATGATAACTTTGTTTTCTTGTACTACCTATAACAACGTTGTTACTATCCACGTTAATTATACACCACACAAATAATAGACATGCAAGTTTTTGTTGGTATTTTATCTTTTTTTTCACAGTAGCCAGGTCTCAGTATTTAATTGAGTTAAATCACATGTTAGGAAGGTTTAATCTCAAGGGACATCAAAAAAGAAGCACTGAACAAAAAAAGCAAGTTGGTTGTGAACAATAAATCATGTAGATCTTTTCCTGTCTCTATTTTTGCATTCATTTTTTCCTGATCTCTGTCAGCTCTGTCAACACATGTTTTTTTGTATAAAAACTTTCATTCAGAAAATGTATTGATATTTTAAGAATTCATCTTTTTTATGTATTTGTGTTCTGCTTGACGTTTTTATCATGACTCAGTGAAGAAAGAAATTTGATTCCACACAGTCCCACACCTGTTGCTGTTTACTTGGTATATCAAGTGTCTCACATTGTCTCACCGTCTCTGCTCCGATCTAAAGTATTGTCCATTTTCCAAATATCTGGACAAGATGCTATCTGTTTGTCTGATCAAAAATGACAGACACTAGTTTACCAGCTACATGGTCAGTTATGTCCCTGTAAAAAGTCTATTAAATGGAAATAATTACAGGATATGTAGTGTCATACACGTGACACATGAATTATTTAAACCCCCAGGTCTCTTACCTTCTCTAACACACACACACACACACACACACACACACACACACACACACACACACACACACCTCTCTGTCTTCAGTCACTGAAGGGCCACTTTCATCTTTATCATCTGCACTGTTACTCTGCTTAAGGCTAATTTATCAGAAAATAGGTGAGTTTGTCTTCTTTTTTTCCATTGAGCAGTAAGTGAGACAGTATTTGGATTTAAATACTTGTTAAAGAGTCTGTTCTACGCGGTGCAGAAAGCCTGCGGAGTCTACGATTACCTGCAGTAGTAGAAACATCAAGACAGGCACAGCGCTTAATCTCACATCTACCACAGGACTCAGCATGAAGTTTGTTCCTGTGTAGATATAATCTTGCATACATTAAAAACTCCAAAAGTTTATCTCAAAATGTGGTCACAGAAATGTTGTCACTTAACAAAAATATTTATTTACTTTAATTCACAAATTAGTTTTCAGTATCTTGATGGTCTTACAATACCAGTTTTCAGTATTCTCACATGTACCTTACAATGATATCCCCTTTTTCTTCACATTAACAAGAGATTTGTTTGTTATTTATGTATGATCTTTCAGTAGTTTTGTCGTAACAAATTAATGGTTGGATCATTTAACACATGGGAGATTAGAGAAGAACCACATTAGCTTGAGACCACATGAGTCCTGATGTCACAGAAAGTAGGCCTAATTGTCCATATTCATAAAAATCTGCACGCAGGAATCAGCATCGTGCTTCCATAAATGTTGATAACCTGAGAAGACAAATGACCCACTTCCATTGACACTATAACTACAGACAGTTTTTCAAACCTTCAATACGGTAATACCTGTTTGTGCGTCAGATTATCATAAAAGCATTGATGACTATCAGGATGTATTGGCTGTATCATGCTGCAGTTATGGGAGGTTATACTATTGTTTGGCAATAAATACTGGTGATAAATACATAAGTTCCTACTCCACTTGACTATTAATATCAGAGGGCAACATGGCAAGGTGATAATAATCATAATTGTTGTATTTATACAAAAAATTAGGGTGATTTGTTGATTGATAAAGTTGTTTTTTGTCCGTGTTGCCTTACTTCCTCACAGCAGAAGCAGGGCAGCAGAATTAGATAAATCCATGGAAGTAAAACAAAGAGTAGGGCAATAGCAGGAGAAAAGTCCTGCTGCCAAACTTGTAAAAGCACATGAATACATTTCACCCACCCATAGTATAAATTCATATTATAAGTTAAAATAACAACTTTCTACCTAATGTTCTGATCACAACTGAGTGTCTTGTGAATGTACCTGTGTGTTTTTCTTTGTACAGGATGGTGTCCCCTGCTATTGCTCTGGCCTTCATCCCCCTCCTGCTGACAGTGCTCATCAGGTGCCGTTTCTACTTTGTGCTGTTCTATCGGGCGGTCCTGGTCAGGATCTGGAGGGACTGTGTTACCGGCCTGAGTCGAGAGGAGCGTGCCTACCAGTACGTTCTCACTCACGCCACCCCCGGAGACCCCGACAGCATCCTGGACGCCTTTGATGTCTGGTGCAGCAAGATGGAGTTCATCAGCACCATTGGGCCTAAAAAGGGTGAGGAGATCATTCACATTAAACAACAATTGATCTGGTCACAAGCATGATTTTACATGATGTGTTTTGGTGTGTAGGGAAGGTCCTGGACCGGATGCTGATGGAGCAGAGCCCTCTGACGGTGCTGGAGCTGGGCTCTCACTGCGGGTACACCACAGTGCGCATCGCCCGCTCTCTGCCCTTGGGTGCCAGGCTCTACAGCGTGGAGATGGACCAGAGAAATGCTGCTATCGCCGAGAAAATTATCCGCCTGGCAGGGTTTGACGATGACACGGTGAGAGAGCAGGAACATTTAAACACTTTATGGTATCCATTGCTCTCCATGGCCATATGTCTTCTCCTTCACTTGTTTAAATCACATACACCTGTTTACAGTCCACTTATTTATATATTATTTCAATAAGCAGTATTTTATTTCATTTCTCATTCTGTTTTATCTTATTCTATTATACATAGTTAACATGCTGTATATCGGTCATTTCTTGAACCATTTGGTTACTTTATTTTATTATTTATTTTATGTCTTAAGTATATTGTATTGCACTGTTGGCCTGGCCTGAGACTAAATACTTGAATTGCAGACATTTACACTGTGGCTAATGTGCATATGACAATAAAGCCTTTGACTCCTGAATTTTTGAACTGTCTGCCTTTTGATAAAAGCCCCAAATGACCTATCTACAGGCCATCACCATAATTTGATTAAAGTTGTATCTGGGACATTTATATTTCTTATTTTTTAAGTATTATATTATATGTGTTATACCTTTTGAGTTATTCACGATGTATGTTTTCCAGGTGGAGCTCATCGTGAATCCATCCGATGAAGTGATACCTCGGCTGCGGTCTGAATATGGTTTGGAAAGGCTGGATTTTGTCTTCATGGACCACTGGAAGAAATGCTACCTCCCTGATCTGCAGGTAACTAGAACAAATAAGGGTATTTAAATATGAGTTAAGCTGAATGTTTACTTACAATTGAAAGCTACTTAAATAGTTTGTAATAGCTATAATCCATTCCATTGTTACCTGGTCAACTGCCTTGATCACATGATACTGCCTCTGTGTGTGTGTTACAGATGTTGGAGGGTACTGGTCTGCTGGGAAAAGGGTCTATGATCGTGGCCGACAATGTGCTGTTCCCTGGGGCGCCAAAGTTCCTCAGATACATTCGGAAGAGCGGCCTGTACGAGTGGAAGGTCCACCGTGCCACACTAGAGTACAGCCGAGGCATCAGGGACGGGATGGCTGAGCTGGTGTTCCAGGGAATCAAGTAGATCATGCAGACTGGGACATCATCCCACACTTCAAGTCAGGTATACTACTATAGAGTAGCTAGCAAAGGATGAATTCATTACGGTAAAAACATTTATTAAACTAAATTTTAATGGTAAAGACAGTTGTTAAATCCCCGAAAGAGTTAAATTCACCATAACATTGTGGCATGCCAGTGTGTTATATTATGAAGTTGCATTGTATCTGTTATTTCCTAAGTAACTTCCTGCCAGCTCCCCCTCCTGGCTAAAAAGGAGAATGATTAGTGAAAGAAACTGTCATGTAACACTTGTATAACCCCATTGCAACTCTTGTCTTTATACAGAAATAAAAACCATTATACCTGCTTAGGATCTTTGTCTCAAAATATTGTGTTAACATAACCCCCACATATTGCGGCACATCTTAAATTCACCTACCCCTTTATCAGTACTGGAATCAAGTCAAACCACACTCGATAGAACCAGGTTACATTTTTGGTGTTTAAAACAACAAAATAATTCAAGTGTAGACAACAGAAAAAACATGGTTTCATCAAAATTAGTTAATTTAATACAAAATATTAAGGCTTCTGTTCATTTCAATACAAATAAAAAAGTCTTAGTAAGCCACCTGTGAACATAAAAATGAGAATATTTGGATGGACATTTTATACAACTGACATTCTTCCAAAGTAATATTTCTTCACTCTTGACATAGTGAAGAAATATGAAGATGAATTGCAATATTGCATTGTATGAAAATAATACTATTTAACAAGCTTTCGTAGGATGCCAATCAGAATATGATACCAGAAACAAAACATTAGCAGCATTCTCAACACTATAAAACAGCATCATATAATATGGTGGTAAAGTATCTGTGAGTCTTCTTCATAGGTAACAAATTATGTAGCTGACTAAACTGTTGATTGTGCTCAGTCAGCTGTTTGGAGAAGTAACACATGACTGAAGATACCACAAGGTCAAAGTTTTAATGAGAGATCACTTGGCTTAATTATACTGCTGCCACAGCATGGGTGTGTGTCCGACTGATCACAAACCAGCAGGACCTTGTGTGTGTATGTGTGTGCGAGCACAGGGTGGCAACACTCACATCTAGTTCAACGGCGTTCAGAGCCTTCAAAGGCAGTTGGCAGCTTCAAAAGTACTTTTTGCTGGATTCCCCCAACATCCTTTGACTCAACTATATGTTTGTCCTGTTTGCACAAAGAAATAAAAAGACATCTGTGACACAGACTGTGCAGCTGCTGTGTTTTCGGGTGGGGAGTAAAAATCCAGTGCCAGTCATCGCTGGAGACTAAAATGTTCCTTTGTCTTAAATCATCCATTGTCCTTGGTCTTGATCTGGTCCCTCCATGTCCACCTGATCGAAATAAAAACAGTCAGATTAAAGACAAGTATTTCTCAGTTCAAGGAGAGGAAAAGTAGCAGAACTAAAATAAAATAACACTTATTGCAATTGCCCTGTACACAAGTCTTGTTTCAGTTTGAAAAGCATCTTATAACCATAGGACCTAATGATGAGAGTTTTTTTTAACCATAAAATATATATATATATGTAAAGTACAAAGTATGCAATGCTTTAAAAAAGTGGTATGACCTCAATGGGAACCAGACCCGGCGTCATGGGCGGGCCCCATGGGGCCGGGCCCGCCCATCCAGGATTTGGGCCCGCTGTTTTAATCAGGGCTGAATACAACATTTTAATTGTTTTGTTCAGTGGCGGCGCCAGGGTATACTGGGGTAGGCTACAGCCATACCAACAAAAATGGCTTAGACCCACCATGAAAAATGATGTTAAAGTTAGCAAAATAAAGTCCGCCAACTCGCGGAGTAAATTGCACAGACAGCAGTTAGTAAGATTGATTTCAGTAGCCACTTGTCTGGAAATACCGAAGACCAGAAACGGTTTTGAAAACTTTTGTCACGTAGTGATCGTCTTCTCAATAGAACATCTTTGATAATGTCTTCTGGCCAATCAGAATCAAGATAACGGCGTGGTGTTGTTGCAGGAAGTCCCGACGGAGAATACTTTTGCTGTAGTACATCTCTATATAGGCCTACATCGATACAACATTACGTGTTGATAGAAATCAACACGTAATGAAATAAGACCCCACGGTTTGATGATTGATAGGTGTGTGGGATGTAAAGTAATTCACACAGCCTCTTCTCTCTGTGAGGAGCAGCAGGTTCAGCTTTCAGAACAAAGTAACAAAAAACTAAAATAGCATTAATTTTTTTAAATATGTCGTGTAGTAATAGATTTTTTTATTTTTCTTCTCAAGAGAGTACCAGAATGTGTATTTAACATTAGTATTTCAAAAAATCTCTGCAGGGGTTGGGTTTTCAGCATGTCAACTCTTTCACCTGTGGAGAAATTGCAGGATTGGCTCCAGGTCGCCCTTTTTATTTACTACAAGACAAATGTGCCTTTTTATTTCATACAGCTCAATTTGGGTTGAGACAGGGAAATAATCTAAACCTCACGCGTGGCGTTTCACTGTCAAGGGGAGCGTGTATGTAATTACATTGCAAATACTGACTTGAGCCCCACCACTGTATGGGTTAGCCCTAGCATAGATTACCCAACAAAAACACTCTGGAGCCGCCACTGATTATGTTTATTGTTGTTATTTGTAGGGCTTTGTCCTAATATTTATGTCTATGTTGAAAGATTAGTTTAATATAATTTTTTTTATTTTGCTATGAAATTCTGAATGAAAGGCTGCGCGCGAGACTGGTTTTTCGCTGGGTTGAGTCGTGTGGGTTTTTGAGTGAGATGCGGCACAGCAGTCTGTCAGTTTACTCTTGCTAGGTTAGTTTGGCTATTATCATTTATATTTATCTGCAACAATGGATATCAGGAAGTGGTTCATGAAAGGAATATGGCAACACAGCGCCAGATGCAGGCACATTAGAAGACATCAGTTACGTTACCAACGAGCTAGCAAGCCAGCCAGGGACAAGGGAGGCAATCAATTATATTTTGAAGAGAAATTGACTCATGCCGGCTCTCTCAGAAACTCCTGCTCTGTGCACAAACAGACCGCTGCACATGCTCTCTGCCTCGCTCAATCTCTCTTTCTCTCCCTTTCTCTCCATCGCTCAACCTCTCCACCCTGTGTGCGCTCCTCAAGTTTGCCTGCGTGCTTGCCCAAGTTGGCACCGCGTTACAAATGTACCACAACACCAACCAATGGATGTAGCCTATAATAAGACCGTCAACAGCCTTATGGCAACCTAAAACCCCTCTGTTTCCGTAACAACAATTCACGAGCGCCTCCCTTACCCCCACCCCCGTTGACAATTCAGATTTCCCGGGAAATGTAAGTTTCAAGGTGGGCCCGCCCTGGTAAATCAAATGCCCGCCCAGAGACGTATGTCTGCCGCCGGGTCTGATGGGAACCCCTGTGAATGTTCTATGCATCACACTTGCATTGGTTTCAAAGAGGACCTGCACCTTTATGTGTGAACGCAACTTCAGAACATACAATGCTATGGTTTTCCTATTTTTTCTTTAACAATACAATTAAGAGGGGTTATAAGAGAGATTGATTGTTCCTTCCTGAGACCAAATGTTATCCACAGTCATCCTCAGTCATTTACTGTACTGCTTTCTTGACTGCCAAGTAAGGACAAGACTTTCTGAAAATCATAAATCAAAGCACCTCATTGATCTCTCCGTCATCAGGTGACTCATTGTAGTCATTCATCTCATCCATGTCCTGCATGTCCTCTTCATCTTCAGAGTCTTCCTCGCTGTCCTCTTCATCCTCGTCATCCTCCTCTTCCTCGTCTTCATATCCTGCCTGCGATAACACAAGGAGAACATCTTAACACTGTTTTCATACAGTGGCCTGGTGAAAGTCCAGAGCAGCATTTTAATTAAAAATGCCCCTGCTGATAATATGTTGAATACCAATACATTACCTCAAAAACAGGTTTCCCAATGGGCATGAGGTTGTTGTCTTTCTCAGCAATGCTCTGCAGCTGAGAAAGACAAAGACCACAATACAATATTACAGTTTAAGTCACTATAATGACAGTTTTTCTCCTCTTTCAGTCTAATAAAAAACATGTCCACTAAATGTGTTGATTTTGAATGTGTGTGATAAACTGAAGGATGAAGGACATGAATAATATGTATAAATGTAAGTCATACAATTAATAATTTAGGCAAGATTCTTCAACAATGGACGTCCATGTGCTCTGGTGCAATTTCAGAAGTGTTTCTTTATAGGTTGATAAAAGAGTTTAGAATTAGCACAATCTTAAAACATTTAGAGCAGTGAAATGCAACATACCCATTAATGCAATTGTAATATTCAATCAAAGCAAACGCATATCAATAATAAAACACTTACAGGTCCTACATAGGTGAATTATGCTGGGTTGTAAATGCTTTTACTTAAAGTATTTTCAGAAGTTGTTAGCACTTTTTCTAAATGATCTGAACACTTCTTCCACCCCAGTTGAGCAGAGGTGTTTACCCAGGTTTGGTGCTGCTGCTCCTGCTGGTGCAGCTCGGTCTCGTCCACACAGGGCCGGTCGAGGTTGAACCAAAGGGTCTCGGTTATCCGGGGGAAGAGAGAGGGGAACAGCGTGGACATGTCTGTCACACAGGGACAACAATAAACACTGTGTCAATCAGCAATAGTTTAGCATGGGTTTTGGGATAATAGTTGGCGAATTTACACAAAAACAAAGAGTTAAATCACGTTTCTAAAATAATTAAGTCATGATGAAGTATACATAGGATGTGGATGGACATGGTACGTTAACGTAACAAAAACCTAACGTACGATTTAAAGTCTTTATGTCTCATGACGTGCAAGATAAAACATGTCCCCGCTAATATTCTAGGTAAAAAATAACGCAGTATTGAGGTTTTTACCCGTAATTCAGAGCGAAATTATAAAAAGTGTAAGTACCTGCCAATCCGTCACCCAAGCTTTCAAAAATTTAAAAACACATTAAACCGGAAACGACGGATGTTCAACTGTCAATGTTTCCGATGTCCTCTACTCCAGTGTCCCTTCGCAATGGTTCCGCTTTGGTGTCGGTTGCGGTGGCAGCTGTAACATTAGAGAGGTGAAGCAAAAACATAGATTTACGTTTGTTATTGTGTTAATAGGGGTGTTTGTGAGCAGTTTATATACCAATACAATTATTCCCTGATGTATTTAGCTAGATAATAGGGAATGAAGGAATTTAGGAAGTTTAAATGCTTAATGTTTTGTAGTTGGATAGTTACTAAATTACAATGTGTAGGTACCTTCTTTGAGTATCTCCATTTCCAGCTACTTTATTTTTTAAGAATTGCTCTTATTTATTGTGGCACTTTAAATAGCCTACATTTTGATTCTAATAATGTTGTACTTTCATTTAAATAGAATGTTGACTGCACCTTTTGTATAACAGATAACCACACTGTGGTATTATTACCTTTACTTTTAAATGATAATAGCTAATTAGTTGTACAGCTGTACAAATAATTGGCTATTATCATTTAAAAGTAAGGTAAGTAATAACAAAAGACAAAACTAAAATAACTTGTTTAGTTTCATTCATTTCATTTAGATCTGGGATTAAAAGACTAATGTCACAGCAGGATTTGGAAAAACCTGCCCATGCTTTTAATATCTTCAGTAGACTCGACTACTGTGATGGTGTCTTTGCAGGTCTCACTAAAAAATCTATTAGAAAGCTGCAGCTACAGTAATTCAGAACGCCGCTGCTCGAGTCCTCACTAACACTAAGAAAGTGGATCACATCACTCCAGTTCTGAGGTCTTCACACTGGCTTTCTGTATGTCAAATAATTGATTTCTAAATATTGCTGCTGGTTTATAAAGCATTGAATGTTTTAGGCCCGAAATACATTTCTGATCTACTGCTAAATTATGAACCATCCAGAACTCTCAGGTCTTCAGGGACTGGTCAGCTTTCTGTCCCCAGAGTCAGAACTAAACATGGAGAAGCAGCGTTCCGTTATTATGCCCCAAATATCTGGAACTAACTACCAGAAACCTGCCGGTCCGCTGCAACTCTGACTTTTAAATCCAGGCTGAAGACTTTTCTTTTTGCCACTTTTAATTTAACTATATCTTACACTGCACTGTAACTTTTATTCATGTTTTTAATGTTTATTTCATTATCTTTGCTTTTTAATGACTGTTTTTAAATACCAAGCACTTTGAATTGCCTTGTGTTGAAAAGTGCTATATAAATAAACTTGCCTTGCCTTGCCTTGCCTTACCATTGTCTTAATGTCTTTCATTTTTGTAAAGCACTTTGAATAGCCTTGTGTTGAAAGGTGCTCTATAAATAACTTGCATTGCCTTGCCTTACCATCACGGTCACTTTGCAAACTGTCTGGACAACTTCCAGAGTCACTTTCAAAGAGATAGACCATCAGAAAAATGTCCCCACTAACAGACACATGGGGAAAAAGGTGCTTGCAAAAAGTACAGACATTCAAACCCCTTGGTTTTATTAGGCTTCTCATAAATTAAATAAAACTGTACAATCTCCTATTCAAACAATGGGAATGCAGAAATGATTGATATGTGTGACATCTTCTCTTCTATAAAAGCGTCATCTGAGGGCGTCCCCCTTGAACTTTAACTACTGTAACTACTGACACACACACACACACACACACACACACACACACACACACACACACCACACACACACACACACACACACACGCACACACACACACACACACACACACACACACACACACACACACACACACACTAACCATCATTGGGATCACCAGCACAGATGCAGAAACTTATCTTAACTTCCCCCTTGTTTGCTTTTATTATTGCTTTCCCAGGTCACACTACACATAACAACCATGTGCATGTGTGTGTGTGTGTGTGTGTGTGTGTGTGTGTGTGTGTGTGTGTGTGTGTGTGTGTGCAGGAAAACGAGCAGGGTAGACCTTGAGATAAGCCAAACCTTCCTCACAGTAAAATAAGATAAAGTTCAGATTGTCACATAAGAGCTACATCATTCTCATTCCTTCTTTCTATCTTGAACACACACACACACACACACACACACACACACACACACACACACACACACACACACACACACACACACACACACACACACACACACACACACACACACACCACACATACACACACACACACAAACACAACACACACACACACATACACACACACAAACACACACACACACACAAACACACACATGCACGCGTGCACGCACACACACACAAGAAGCCCTGGTGCAGACTTTGGACTTTGGAGACATGTTCACACATACCCGGATGGATGTGTGTTTTTTAACTCCTGTTTGGTCTTGAGAAGCGTGTAAGTGGTGTCTAGAGACACTGGTTTTGAGGATCATCCCTTCAGGAAGGAATTCATCCCCAAATCTGACAAGGTAAAACACTTTTCTTCACGTTTGCTTGTAGAATTCTTCTTATTCTTCTTACAGTAAAATGATTACAAAAATGCATTGGTTGTTTGGCTGAATTCAATAAGAATGTTTAAAGGTTTTTTGTACAATTTCTGTTACATTCACAGGTCTTGCTTTCCATTGTGTTTTTTAGGTTAGATTTAGCTATATTTTATTTTTGACTACATGTGTCTTTGCAATAGTCATCAAATTTGTTTTAATACTTATACATTAGTCACCCAGTAATGAAAAAAAAAAAAAACGAACACACAATTCTGCTAAAGAGGAGAAAGTGAATTAAATGTTTATTTTTATTTTACATAGACATTAATGAGTGAGGCATCAGTGTGTATCATGTCAAAATATGTTTAGCGGGCTCAATATCAACATTTAAATCAAAACGTAAAGTTAAACATTTAAGTATTAGCACCCCCCGAAGAGTCACAATGTTGGTGTTAACTGTAATACATAAGGTTTCTGTCTTAATTCGTTTATGTAGCGTATTATTATTTTTCTAAGTATTTGAAGTGCACATGTTTCATGGTATGTTATAGTAATGCTAATATGGATGCAGCTTACATGTATTTGTTGTTTTGTGTCTTTGTATAGCTCTTACGTTGGCTTTCGGAGTTTACAATAAATTCGAAATCATCAGTCAAGTATATGACCATCTTTAGGAGGGATATGCTATACATTTAGTAAACAATATGATATTCTCTGTAACTAACCATCTACTCTGATGACAATGTGTTCATGTTTTCAAATGTTACCTTTACGCAAATAATCCAAACACCTGCAGGTTGGAAAATCGTATTGACATTGATTTAAACGTTTTAGTGGTACCGTTATTTACCTATTTATCGATTGATGTATGCCTTTCTGCTGCAGAGCCATGTGGGTTATCCTAGCCTTGCTGCTAGCCCTCTCCAGTGGCGTCATGTCGCAGGACAAACTCAACGTGTGTATGGATGCCAAACACCACAAAGAAAAACCTGGCCCTGAGGGAGATCTTTACTCTCAGGTGATGAACACTCAAATGTCCCCAGAAAGTAACATTTTTGAGTATACTTTCCTTGAGTTTTTCCATTTTATGCTTCTTTATACTTCCACTACCTTTTGGCAGGAAAATGTTTTAATTTGTACTTGTATTTAACAACATTAGTACTTGAATATGAAGTATTGCAGGGTTATATTATAAATACAAAACTAAATCAACTAATACATTATGATGTTCTGTTAATGAGGGAGATACCTGCAGTAAACAAATTATTAACGTTATCTCATCCTTTACCAGCTGCTAAATTAAAATGATAGACCCATTAATGCATAACTAACTATAAACCAGTGATATCATATTTATTATTTTATAAAAAGCCACTTTGGATAATGAGTACTTTTAGATTTGGCAATTAAGTATATTTTGATGCTTACACCTTTTTGCTAAAGTATCATTTTAAATGCAGGGCATTTTACTCTCATTAAAACAATGCTGTTCAACAGCATAAAGTGACCCCCCTTTCCTCTCCCTCTTTCCAGTGTGCTCCCTGGCGTGACAATGCCTGTTGTACTGCCAACACCAGCACAGCAGCCCATAACGATAGCTCCTACCTGTACAACTTCAACTGGGATCACTGTGGTGTCATGAGCGATAAGTGCAAAAAACACTTCACCCAGGACACCTGTTTCTATGAGTGCTCACCACACTTGGGACCCTGGATACAGGACGTGAGTATTTGGCTGAAAGTCTCATTTGTATGTGTGTACTACTTGCAACACTAGGTGGCAGCAAAAGAAGAAGAAAGGACTGAAAGGGGCTTCTCAGGACAGTTAATTCATAATCAGTATGCTTCCATTAAAATAATAAAAAGATAACCAGCTAATATGTGGACACCTTTGGTTACTCCCCTGGCATATCACAATATTGATACTTTGAAAGCATTACGTTTAATTCTAGAAAAATATCACATCTTGTGTGCTATATTTGTTTACTCTTGTACAACTCTTAGTGTTATATTTGTATTTGTATACTCTTGAGTTTTAATCTCAATGAGGCTTTTACTGGTTGAATATATAAAAAACCGCAATAAATAAATAAATAAAATGTGTGCAGGCGGATGAGAGCTGGCGTAAGCAGCGTATTTTGGATGTGCCTCTGTGTAAGGAGGACTGCCACAGATGGTTTGAAGATTGCAAGGACGATTTCACCTGTAAGACTGACTGGCACAAGGGATGGGACTGGAGCTCAGGTAAGCACACACATACACACACAGACAGCCACACACACAAACACACACACTCACAAACTCAGAGCACAGACCTGCTCATATATTAAAAAAAATTACATAGAAATCAAAAACGTATGACTATCTATACACAGTACCATGAACCCACTTACTCATAAACACCTATAGAGGTCTTCCATTACATTTTTTTCTGGCTTTCTGACTAGAACTTTAAAAAAAATCAAATTTCTTCAATTACTTTTTCAATTACTAAATCTATCTTTTGTTGTCTCATTTGCCCCTACAGGTATTAACAAATGCCCTGAAGGCAGCATGTGCAGAAAGTGGACGGAAGTATACCCTACAGCCAAGTCCATGTGTGAACAAATCTGGTCCAAATCCTACCTTTATACCACCCTACCCAACACCTCGGGCCGCTGCATGCAGCTCTGGTTCACAGGGACAAACCCAAACAAGAAGGTGGCTGAGTACTACCTTAACAACGCACAGCAGCATCAGAGCTTTGCCTTGACAACACTTATTCTCATGGCTGGTGCATTTCTCTCTGTAATGATGTAATAAAATGACTTATCCTGTATCGCCTCGGAGGGATCAATAAAACTGATTGCAAATGCCTTCCTGTTACTTTCTTGATGTCAATGAGCCTTCTTACATGTGAACCTGCCACATGCATGTTTTCTGTGTTTTACATTTCTAAGTGCTATTCCGCATATCCTTATTAGTTTATTATTTTCATTGTAATCCAGTCATTTATTGTTCATTCAACCACCATTATGTCAATTAAGCTGTGATTAATTTTCTAAATGGCCATTGGGAAATGTCCTTAGAGTTAGAATAATCGCCATTACAATTCAACCTGAACAAATACATAACAGTGTTCGATTGTCCGGTAACATTTAGTTTAACAGATTGATTTCTCTTTCAGGATTAAAGGCAAGGCTAGGCAAGTTTATTTATAGCCCGTAAAGACACCATTACAGTAGTCGAGTCTACTGAAGATATTAAAAGCATGGACAGGTTTTTCCAAATCCAGCTGTGACATTAGTCTTTTAACCCTAGATATGCTCTTTAGGTGATAGTAGGCTGATTTAGTAACTGTTTTAATGTGACTGTTGAAACTTAGGTCAGAGTCCATGACTACACCTAGATTTCTGGCGTTATCTGTTGTTTTGAACATTGCTCATCGCTAACTTTTATACGTTCTGCCTTGGCTCCAAAAACCATTACCTCAGTTTGATCTTTGTTTAATTGGAGAAAGTTCTGACACATCCAGTCATAAAGATCAAAACATGAACAAAAATGCAGTATATAAACACAAAAAAAAGATTTTTGTTTTGGAAAAGTAGCCAAAAATCAAGGCAGCATGCATCTGTCTTGTAAAGTATGATAGATTTATTTTTGTTGAAAACAGTGACTTTAGCAACATCCCTCATTCAGTATCTCTGCACAGCTGTAGGATATATCTGTGCAAACTATGGATCAATGTATTAACCCATTCACATCCTCAAACACTAGTTCAATAAATGTACAACTGACCCAGGATCTGCATTGATGGAAAATGTTTCTCCACACTGGGCCACATTGATCACACCACCACTCTGAACCAGCCAGTGGTTAGAGGGCTCCACTGCTTGGTAATTATGTTCCAGTCCTTTGAGTGTGTGTGTGTGTGTCTATTGCCTCCTCTATGTTTAAGAGTGTTTTAATGTCTCTGTGTGGGTATAAGTGGCATGAGATGTGAGTCAGTGCCACGTCTGAATTGGGAAAAGTAACTGTCATGTACTCTGTACTTTTATATTCAAGTTCTGATGTAATCAATCTATTAATCTACAATTTTTACAGGTCAGAAACTGGAAAAATAAATGTTACTTTTACAGTATGTGACTTAAGTTCCTAAAAGCTATGCTAACATCTTGACCTAATAGCTAAAAATATTTTATGCATTGCAGAGTCTAATTGTTTGCAAAGCCGAGTCTGAAAAGCTGAATGTGACCCCCAGTGGCTTAAAGAGATCTATCTAATCAAAAACTAGCCACTGTAATGGAAAAAAATGATAGAAAAGGTCTGTATAAGTAACAGAATGGCATGTTTTCTGGCCTGAGCATCAGGCAAAACCTTTCAAAAGTTGTTAAGCACTTAACATGGCTAGACTTAAACTGGTGTTTCAGAGTTACCAGACGCAAAAACAAAACATTGGTTATAATTGGTTATATTTAAGATGAATTGCTGACAAAGTAGTTTTATTACGATGTGACATCTTGCAACACGCTTTTACGATCCCTAAATGCAGACATTTTGTTATGCCACATATTTTTACAGTATTTTACAGTCAACTCACTCATATAAACACACTTACACACAGGCGTCTGCACAGTGTGATGCCATAGTCAGAAATAGGATTGGGATGGCTGCTGTCCCTTTGGCTATTAATACACAGCTTCTCTGAGGTCATTGGCAACTCTCTCACACACACACACACACACACACACACACACACACACACACACACACACACACACACACACACACACACACACACACACACACACACACACACACACACACACACACACACACACACACACACACACACACACCACCCTGCCCAACACTCACCCTCCCTTCTCACTTTTACTCTAACTCAAGCTGTGTGTGTGTGTGTGTGTGTGTGTGTGTGTGTGTGTGTGTGTGTGTTTGTTTGTGTGTGTGTTTGTGTGTGTATTTGTGTGTGTGTGTCCATACCACAATTTAGCAGTCAGACTTTTTGTGGCCGAGAGTAAAATATATAATGTGCAAGCTGTTTCCTGTGTTTTGCCAGTCTGGCCTGTAGGTGGACAATTGCACCTTGTAGGACCGTGTGGTCTGAACAAGTGAAAAGACTGCATATTGCATAAGTGGATTTGAGCTTGAGAAAGGGCAGCAGTCTGGCCTCCTCAATGGCTGCAGGTCACACTGATATTCTAAGAGGAAAGCCCTTTGGCTTTAATTTCCCTTCACCACGAAAGTAACAACTTGAATCATGAAACCAAACAAAATTGTTATAAGTTAGTCCCATGTCATGGACATTTTTACTGATCATAATTCCATTGTTGAGGTCTACTAGAATAGATTTACATTGTTCAATGTTCCAAAATCACATTGGTTTTCTCATACAGCATATCTGTATATAGTATGTGTATTCACTCTCTGTCCTACACACCTTGTTGGAGCTCCTGCCCCCCCTCCCTATGAGCCCACTGTGCTCTGATGTGTCTTTATGTGTTACAATGGCGTTAGCAACCAGAAAATGACACCAGTAATGACAAACAGATGAGAATGCTGCGTGGGGTCTGGGTGCCGTGTTGGCAGGATGTTCCAGGGCTCGCTGCTCCGCCCTTTGAGGCTTGAGGAGCGGACAGTGTGAGCTGGATTACTGGTGTAGTTTCCTGGTTGCTGCGTGGGGTCTGCGAGACAGTGAGACACAGAGGAACTTAGCCTGAGCACACACATGTGAGTGTGTGGCGAACTGTGAGTGGAGATCCACGGAGCCGAGGCTGAGAAAAGATAAGGTGTGTGCCGGCGAAACTCCGCGGAGTAGCGCGGCTGAGATAAGATAAGGCTGAGTGAGTGTGTGTGTGTGTGTGTGTGTGTGTGTGTGTGTGTGTGTGTGTGTGTGTGTGTGTGTGTGTGTGTGTGTGTGTGTGTGTGTGTGTGTGTGAGGAGCTCCACGGATTTGTCCATTTGGACCTGGGCATGGTTACGTCACCATACTCAGGAAGAAAATAATGGAAAAAGAAAAATCTCCAACGAGGCGTTCTGGGGCAGCATATAGACAGGTCTTTTCTGTGTTAGAGTTGTACTCGCTACAGGGTGTATTTTGAGGGTTTGTGACTCTGCAGACCGTTTACATGCATAAAAAGCAACATAACACACAAGGGGACGGGTAATAACCGGAAAAGCATGACATGAGACCTTTAACAACATAGCTTTTTTTCTTTTAGATTTTATCCACATGGGTTAAAGAAGGATTTAATTTCCTAGAAAATCTTTGGTTTATTTTAAACAATGTAAGACTACTTAAAGCTGCTGTATACGATTACAGAAACGTAAGCAAATGCCAAAAACAGACAGGATAAAGGAATGGGTTGCACTTAAAAACAAAGGGGAGAACTGAACTGTATTTCCCCTCAGGAAGAAGTACTTGCATCCTTTTCCTTTAAACTAATACCACTTTGTACACAGCAACTTGTAAAAGTCCTGATTTAAAAAATGTTTTACCAACATAAAAGTAGTATTATTGGAAGAAGAATGTACAGTACTACAAGTGTTAAAAGTTGGAGTAATCATAATGAGCATTGCAATATCCTATTTCAAAATGTGATAGATATGATGTCTATAATTCTTAGATTATTATTACAAATGCATTTATGTGTGAACATTTTAATGTAGTGGGTGGTCAAGGTGTCCCTATGTTTAAGAAACATAAATGACCTAATGCATTTAAGCAGTATAACATCTGAATACTTTATCCATCACTTTATAAATGTAGGCCCTATCCCATAATTGTACAGATGAGTAAATGTAGTTTTCTATCCCTCCCTTCCTCCTCTCTTCATCCCAGTGTCCCTTTATCCCTCCATCCCTCCTTTTTCAGAGAGCACGTCAAGCTAGCTAGAGATACAATTAACAGGCAATACACTGTGCGTGGATATTCCACTAAAATAAAATGTCTCAATATAAATTCGTCATCCACCTGTTTTATTTTGGAAACCCTAACCGGAAGTAATTTATATTGACAATATATAGATTTTGACGCGGGACGTCCCTGTTGTTGCTCCCCGGTCTCACTGTGGATTTACATACCCTGATTTCCGTGGGACTGGGAAGCGAAAGAGTAGGGTGCTGGGTCTTTCAGGAACTGAGGAAACAAGCACAAACAGGGTTATTTAACAAATTCACAACTTTATAGACACGTTGGCGACCCTTAAAATCGTCGGAATAAGTTTCACGCTACTTTTCTGCACTTGTTTCGGCTCTCCACGGTGCTTTCGCTGGATTATTTCCCTAAAGTCTGGAGGAGGGCTGCGAGTTTTTCGGAGAAGCCTGGAAGCAGTTTGAGGTTTGAAGGGCTGTGGCCATGGCCGGGGGTGGTGGAGGTGGAGGAGGCGGAGGGGTTTCTCCATTGGGGCCAGCACCGCCGATGTGGTATCACCGGGACCTGAGTCGCGCGGCGGCCGAGGAGCTGCTGGCCCGGGCCGGGAGGGACGGCAGCTTCCTGGTGCGGGACAGCGAGAGTGTCAACGGGGCTTACGCTTTGTGTGTACTGTAAGTAACTTTATGGAAGAAAATAGAAGCTTGTATGAACTCTGAACTCGTGTGTGCGGCCTGCTGTGTTTGGCTTTATTTACTAGGAAAAGTGAGGAGCCGTGCCTATGTTTGCTTTATTGCAGTGGTGTAAAGTAGATTTACCCAAGTAGGCCTACTGTACTTTACTTCAATTTTCTGCTACTTTGTACTTCTCCCCAACTACCATTCAGAGGTAATTAGTGTACTTTTACTCCACTAAATGTATTTGTGAAATTGAACAACAAGTTTTGTTACACCTGGAGTAACTTTCACAAGCTACCCTGCAGCATACCAGATAATACAAATTAATTTGCATTAATAACTCTTAAATTAATCAACAATTACACCAGCATAATGAATACTTTTTATTTTGGTAATTGAAGTATATTTTGATGCTAATATTTGTGTACTTTTACTTCAGTAACCTTTTGAATGCAGGACTTTTACCTGTAACATAGTTTTCCTACTCTGTAGTATTTACTTTTACTCAAGTACTGAGTAATTCAAGATCTGAGTACTTCTTACAATCTCTAATTCATTTAACCTAGCACATGCCTTTAGGGAATCCCCACCTGGTCTGTCTTTATACCAACATAAATAAACTGTACCTGTACACACACTTTCCTGAACTGTTTGATTAAACTGTAAAGCTCTTTGAAGCTTTGGTAAGCCAGTGATCAACAGCCAAACTCATTTGTTTACTTTCTCCTGGAAGTCAGTGAGTGGCAGAGAGACTGTCTGTCTGCAAGGCAGTGAGACTCCAGCATGGCACATAGCTCCAGGCTGTCCCTCTCTGTCTGATGTGGCCGCCTGGAGCGCCGTTTTTACAGGGCTCTGAAACTCAATGTGGTGGAGGAAATATAAAGAGCTGGTGGAGCCTTGCAGATGCAGATGTTTTAATGTAAGGCTCATATTAGATCAGTGCAGTGGTGAAGCAGCTATTTATACGTACTATCTTCTGACCAGTGGTGTGAAGTAACTACTGTACTTAAGTACAATTTTGAGGGACTTGTACTTGAGTATTTACAGTTTTTACTACTTTGTTCGTATACCCTACTTCAATTCAGAGGTACATCGTTACACTAGTCTACATTTATTTAGTGCCTTTTGTTACTTTGCGGATATTGTTTAATGATGTGAAAATAATCAACCCTTCAAATTACTTTAGCAGCACTTGGAGTAAAATACCCTGCAGCATACAAAGTACACTTTAATACATCAATAATTATAATTAAAACATGTACTTTCTATAATACTGAAAGGGGCCAATCTGCATAGAAAGTACTGTTGTGCTTTAAGTATATTTTGATGTTAATACTTTTGTACTTTTACTTGAGTAACGATTTGATTGCAGGACTTTCATAGTATTTCTACACCCTGGTACTTCTACGTTCACTTAAAGGTAGGGTAGGTAAGAATGGAGAAACCAGCTCGAGTAAGCTAGAATTTGAAAGTACACAACCAAAAAAAATCTGCCCCTTCCTTCAGACTTCCTTACAGAGCCCCTCCTCCAACACACACGAACACACACATGACCAATGAGGGCACTAGATAAGTTTGTGCACGAGATGGAAGGATGACAGGCAGGTAGGCCATCCAATTATCTGCCACGGGCCGAGGCAGATAATTGGACTTGCTTTTTACAGCGCCACGGCTTCCACAGATGAAATATTTGTATGTATTTATTGTCAAAGCATTTAATGTATTCATTGCTATCGGGATGTTAAGAGCATTCCATGGAATATAACAAAAAGTGTTTCTGAAGTGAATTACCTATACCCTACCTTTAAGTACAAGATCTGAGTACTTCCACCTCTGCTTCTGACACATTATAAAAAAATGTAATATGAATCCATATGTCAGAGCTTTAAAGGGCCTGCTCGAGTCTTTCCTAAACTAAATGATGAAAGGCCTACCCATATTTACACAAGGGAGATTTTGTCACCAACTACCTCCATGCTCAGCCATCATCTAAACGACCTCACCACCTGCTGACTAGAGGAAAATGTAACAGACAGACAAGCTTCCAAACTTACACGATATCATCAGCATTTTGATCACTTGACAATGACTCAGGCAAGGCAAATGAACTGTGGAAAAGGGATGTTAAACTTTGAAAAAATGACTCACATTGCCCCCCCCAGCCAGTTCCCACACAAAGTTAAACTATTCAAACTGACTGCAGATAGATGCAGGAAATAGAAGGCCTACTCTGGTACTCCGACATTGACTTGACCTACATCCCCTATCTGATAGTTTAACCCATGCTGAATTTATTGTGTGTGTATACACACACACCAGGAGCAGAACATACTGTACAGTATGTTCTGCTCCTGGAAAAATATGTTCTGCTCCTGAAAAAAAAAATAGGTAATACATACTGTATTGCCTATACTTGTAATTGTTTTTTTATTGTTTTTTATTCTACTAATTCGTCCAACAAAAATAAATAAATAAGTGTAATTCATACACACAAAGATGAACAAAATTAGTAGAAGCGGGAGGGCTGAAGCATAGCTTATGGGAAGTAGCCCTCCCGTGAATCATCCTAATACAACATAGGCATTATTGCGTCAAAAAACGTATAGCAATTAAAGAGTACAAAGAAATAAAGAAAACTGGAGAAGAAAAAAAAGTTGGGGCAAAAAAAGAAATAAGAAGAAAACTAGATATTGGGTCATTTTCTGCACTTGTCAATAGCAGTTTCAGCTATCTTTTTTTGAAAAGGATAATACTATATATAAATATGTACACATGTACTTGGCAAATGAATAATAATAATATATGCATATACACATTGTGAACACTTATTTTCAAGTGACTTTTACATTCATATGTTCACACACACACAAAATATACATAAGCACCATATGTTTAGAAGTACACAAATGCACTCATATACAATTGATGACACTAAAACAGAAATAATTAGTTTTCATGATTCATTCAATCATTTATCTATTTCCTCACCATATTGTATTCTTCTAGGAGGACGGGCTAACTCTGATGTAAACACATTAAACCCCATGTCATAAATAAAACCAGAAAAACAATAAGCTTGCATCACCTTTTGGTTCCTGGCTTATTCAAATAAATACCGGTGGCAAATATCCATGTTCCCATTCTTTGCTGGATGCACTAGTAATTCAGTGGGTCACTCTTTGGCCAACAACATTCCTCACGACCATGCATCATCCATTTCCGGATTTTTTTCCCCCGCCTCTCCCTTCCTCTCCCCTTTCACCTTTCGTATCACGGACATTGTTTCATCTCAAAAAGTTTATTTTATGATACCTTAAGTTTGTCAAAGAAAGGCTTTAGTCAAACGTTGCTTTATGAACAGTGTTGATGCTTTTATCGAGAGGTTTTGCCTACACATACTGTAAAAAAACTGTATTTTGCCAAAGTAACACGTTATATGGTCTAGTGTTGTGAAACAAACAACTCCATCAATGATATCTTTGAGAACAGCAATGCCCCAGTATTTTTGCACAACCCCTGAACCCGTGGAGGAAATGATGTCATGGTCTGTGACTATGTGCGCTAATATATCTCAGTAAAATAAAGGATTTCCAGGAAGTCAAATCTGAATCACCAGGCGTGTGAAAAGCTTCCACACAAACGATGTTAGTCATAGTCATAGTGCGGTGTACTGGAGGCTCAGGCCTGATGTCTACACAATCATTCATTGAAAAATATCATAACGTGATTATGGTGGGATTTCTTTTTTTTAAGAGGATCCGTACCAAACGAGGATTTATTTTATTAAGTCTGTAGAATACTGGGTCTTCTCTGCAGCGCCACAATACTTATTCAGAATGGTATTTTGTCATATTACCAATTATTGTGCTTACTGCAATTTGGATAGTACTCTAGTCCACAGTACGATTCCGATAACATGATTAATTTGCAACCTTAGTTCCAAGCATGCCCTCTCGAAGTGTAAACAAATACGTTGTTTTTTTAAAGCGCTGAAATAATCATTTGTATTTAGTCCTACCATCATAAAAGTAGTATTGTTGGAATAAGAATGTACAGTACTACAAGTTTTAAAAGTTGTAGTAATCATAATGAGCAATATCCTATTTCAAAGTGTGATAATATTATGTCTATTATTCTTAGATTATTATTATAAATGCATTTATATGTGAACATATAGTGGGTGGTCAAGGTGTCACTATTTTTAAGAAACATAAGAGAATCTGATTTTAGACAAATTTCGTCAAGTCCTTTCAACTGCTTACCAGGTGACTTATACATGTAAATGCCAAATGTTATTCTTTTGACCTGAACATGACTACTAGACATGGCTTTACCTGGGTAAGACATGGGTTGACCTAACCCTTGAGCCTTACATACTGCACACTGACATGTGTACTAATTCTTAGGGATTTAGAGAGAGAGCGGTGTGTTCAGGAAGCGTTTGCACTCTGCTGTTGTCTGAGAATAGAATGGTGGGAACAGTGTTTGTGTTGGTGACTTTTGGCTAGTTTATCTTTCGGCCTTTGCCTTTCTCTTCCTCTTTACATACAACTCAGCAAGAGGTGTTTCAGATCAGGTATCTTCAATATTGTGTAGTATGTTCGAGTTTTATCATTTACTTCCCCAGTTTGTTCTTAAATATAAAATATTTGATAACATTTCTAAGTAAGTCATTTCTCCAATGTTTCCAGCTGCAGTGCCACACTTTTGATTCCAACAAGAGAGATTTCGACCATATTTTTTATTTAAGCATTGTGTATGCATCAGTGTGAAAACTGCAGATATTGAACTCTTTCGTATTTTTCCTGTCAGGAAGACGATCTTTATTATCAGCACGGCGCGTCTAAACATGTCACGGTTCAGGCATGGTCTTCTGTGTTTCTGTGTGTTTGAAACCTAGATGTTTCGTAGAAGACATTCCTCATTTCAGTGGGTGTTATAATATTACCTTGTGGAGTTAGTGGGTGGTTTAATGTATACTTTTTCTTTAAATATCTCGATTCTATGTAGCTGTGTATATATATTTATAGTGTTTTTTACAGCTACAGAGGGTCCTTTTTTACGGTCCTTTTTTGTGTGAAGGTGCAGAAACCTGTGATACAGATTTATTTTTGTTGAGATGGATTTAATATATATAAGTGTAATCATTTGTGAATAGTGGCTTTTAGCTCAGTACTGAAGTGTTTGAAAATAGTAACATTTCCCCCTTTCTTTTTGCTTTGAAAATATTTTCTCTGTATGAATAGATGAGCTGTGAAACACATGTTACATTTTGAATTATAAATACTAGTATAAGAATGATTTAGCATATTCTTATTAATTAGTTTGACCTGGTCATTGGAGTGTTTTTGAAACACATACGGTCTACAGAGCAGGGACTAAACTGCTGCAATTGAGGTTGGATGACACAGAGGAAGAGGAGGTGGCTCTCTCAGACAAAAGGACAGGGGAGTCAGGGCAGTCATTATCTTTTAAGAAAGGCTATTGTTGATCACACACACAAACACATTGTATGCTTTGGGTCTATTTCCATCCCATAATAAACCTCCCTCTCTTTCTCCGTGTCCCTCCCCCTGCTAGAACTTAGCTGCCACTGAAACAATAGTATTTACTCCACAGACAATCTCATCAGCTGCCAGCAGGAAGACAAACACCCCTTCCCCCCAACACACACACACACACACACACACACACACACACACACACACACACACACACACACACCACTGTACACTGCAGTGATTCCTGTGTATGTATTCTGTGCCACTGGACCTAAAGTGCATTGTGTTTATAATGTGACAGGATTAAATATGGATATGGTTTTCAGAGGCCGCACAGACAACAGAAACAGGACATCTCATTGACCACGTTAAATGCTGGGCCTTGAACCAGGAGCAAATATGTACCAAGTTTTCACTGTGTATGTGATTAACTGCCAGAGAAAGAACATATGGAACTATTTTTGGGCTACAATCTGATAGATACTCTCAATGAATATAAGAAAGCACTGCGTAAAGTGAGAGCAGCCTACTACTCTTCATTAATAGATGAGAATAAGAATAATGCAAGATTTCTTTTCAGCACTGTAGCCAGGCTGACAGAAAGCCACAGCTCGATTGAGCCTTCTATTCCCATAGCACTCAGTAGTAATGATTTTATGTGCTTTTTTAACGATAAATTGTTACTCTTAGAAACAAAATTAATGACCTCTTGCCTTTGACCAGTATAGTGTTATCAACAGCTCCCGGAAACGTAAGTTCTAATATTACACTAGATAGTAAACTAGAATGCTTTTCAGCCATAAACCTTGAACAATTAAATTCAATGATTCTCTCTTCTAAACCATCAACGTGCATGTTAGACCCAATTCCAACTAAGCTGTTGAAGGAAGTTTTTCCATTAATTAGCACTTATTTATTAAATATTATGAATATGTCTTTATTATCAGGCTATGTTCCACAATCATTCAAAGTAGCAGTGATAAAACCGCTTCTTAAAAAGCACAACCTCGATCCAGAGGTTTTAGCCAATTATAGACCTATTTCCAATCTTCCGTTCCTCTCAAAAATTCTTGAGAAAGCGGTCGCAAAACAGTTGTGTGATTACTTAAAAAACAATGATTTATTTGAAGCTTTTCAGTCTGGCTTTAGAACACATCATAGCACAGAGACAGCTCTGGTTAAAGTCACAAATGACATTCTAATAGCCTCTGACAAGGGACGTGTCTCTATTCTTGTTTTGCTCGATCTCAGTGCTGCATTTGATACTATCGACCATGATATCTTATTGCAAAGACTAGAGCACTTAGTTGGCATACAGGGAACTGCTTTAGACTGGTTTAGGTCCTATCTATCTGAACGCTCTCAGTTTGTACGTGTCAATGATGAATCTTCCACACAAACCAAAGTTAGCCATGGAGTGCCACAGGGCTCAGTGCTCGGACCTATTTTGTTCACATTATATATGCTTCCGTTAGGCAATATTATAAGGAATCATTCTGTAAACTTTCATTGTTATGCGGATGAAATTAATCATCTAAATAAAATTCAAGACTGCCTTAAGGACTTAAAAACGTGGATGACCTTAAACTTTTTGATGTTAAACACGACCAAAACTGAAGTTATTGTACTTGGCCCGAAGAATCTACGAAACAAATTATCTAAGGATATACTAACTATGGATGGCATTAATTTGGCCTCCAGTGAGACTGTAAGGAATCTTGGTGTTATATTTGATCAGGATTTATCCTTTAACGCCCACATAAAATCAATTTCAAGGACCGCCTACTTCCATCTACATAACATTGCAAAAATCAGGCATATCTTGCCTCAAAACGATGCAGAGAAACTAGTCCATGCATTTGTTACTTCAAGGCTGGATTATTGTAACTCTTTATTATCAGGGTGTACCAAGAAGTCAGTCAAGTCGCTTCAGCTGATTCAAAATGCTGCGGCTCGTGTACTAACCAGAGTTAGGAAAAGGGACCACATTACTCCTGTTCTGGCTGCCTTACACTGGCTCCCTATAGAACACAGGATAGAATTTAAAATTCTTCTTCTCGCCTACAAAGCCCTTAATGGGCAGGCGCCATCTTACCTTAAAGAACTCATTATACCCTACTGTCCTACTAGGGCATTCTGTTCCAAGAATGCAGGGTTGTTGGTTGTTCCTAGAGTCTCTAAAAGTACAATGGGAGCCAGAGCCTTTTCTTATCAAGCTCCACATTTGTGGAATCAGCTTCCAGTTTGTGTTCGGGCGGCAGACACCCTATCCGTTTTTAAGAGTGCGCTTAAGACCTTCCTTTTTGATAAAGCTTATAGTTAGGGCTGATTAGATTCAGCCCCTAGTTTTTCTGATATAGGCTTAGTTTGTCGGGGGACATCTTACTTCTTCCTTCTCTCTGTCTATACCTGTGTACTCTCATGTTCCGATTAACCCAGCTTCCCCAAATGTCTTTCTTTTTGGTGTCTATATACGCCGGGATCCGGAGTCATGGATGATCCTGCGCTCCTCTGTCCTGGATCGCGAGCCCTGGATCTTGAGTCGTGGCTGTGGTCCTGGATCATAGGTCCTGGATGGATATCCTCGTGGATTCATCTTCCTATTATACACACATGCATTTCCAAACATTTGGACTACCTATGTTGCAAATGTATTATCTTTTCAATTTACACACGGCATCTATTGCACGTCTGTCCGTCCTGGGAGAGGGATCCCTCCTCTGTTGCTCTCCCTGAGGTTTCTCCCATTTTTCCCTTTAAACTGTGGGTTTTCTTCGGTAGTTTTTCCTTGTACGATGTGAGGGTCTAAGGACAGAGGCTGTCGTATTGTCATACTGATATTTTGTACAAACTGTAAAGTCCACTGAGACAAATGTAACATTTGTGATATTGGGCTATATAAATAAACATTGATTGATTGAGATACAGTAGGGTTAGGATATATCCTGTTTATAAATCAATTCAACATGGACACTCTTTCCATGTAGTCTAATAAGTAAGTAAGTCTAATGTAAGTCTAATATGAATTAACTCTGATGGCGTTGGTATAAATCTGTGCCTTTGTTTTATTGTCTTCCTCCCTCTTCACTGTGTGCTGTAGATAAATGCAAGAATACCAACAAAATTAACTTTTTGGGGTATTTACTACAGCGGGGATGGCCGGTAAGCAGCCTGTAAAAAAAATATTGGCCACAGTAGGGAAGTTGTCCAAAGGTTAAAAAAACACAGTGAGAGCAAAACGCATTATATTTTATTTCCAGATGGACAGGAAACAGTTTTATGTTGTCAGTTGGCATTTTGAAACTCCCAAAAATGTTGAGGCAGCACTTTCTTGAGATTGCATACAGGTGTTCTCCACATCCTTCAGGTGTTCTCTAATTGTACCAGGGCTCATTGCATGGATGGATTATGGTCTCAGAAACATGTTGCAGTGCAAGATTTGTTCAAAAATAGTCATCCAAATTGCCTTTTTTTTATATAGCAATATGTATCATATGAGACCGACCCATGTCAGTCTCAGCATGTTGGTATTTTTAAATACTTATGGCCTTGCAGCATAAATACATTTTAAACCTCTGCCAGCCCTATTGCTTTTAAAATAATAATCCATCCTGGCAGTGAGCCATGTTTTGATTTTGAACAAGTTACTATTTGCTTAAGTCTAACAGAAACGTACTCAGCTTCTAATAAAGTTACTTTATTCGTATATTTTAATCCAGTCCACGTTTTGGTTGATTGTATATGTTTATCTGTGGGACACTGACCTGGAAAGACCGGAAAAACAGCTGAGCGGCAGAGCAGGATGAATTCCCAACATGGATTTATCCCTCCCTCAGTCTATAACACGTATACTATACACACACACACACACACACACACACACACACACACACACACAAACAAACAATAAGCAGAGCACAAGCAGCAGTAAAATAGTTCCTCAAGTGTTTTGCATTGGCTGCAGGGCTAACACCCACACATCCAAACAGACGCACCACCATAACACAACATTAGTTTGGCAAATTGAACATTTTGCATACGGTCCACCGAGCAGATGTGACATAAAAATCATTCAACTCCAGCATGAGGCTGCAGGCGTGTAGTCACGGCTGTGCAAACACAATGTCAGAGCATTGATCTGCGATTGGTTAAAAAGGTTGTGGTTCAATCAGTAATGCAATTCGGACTCTGAAGGTTTAAACATAGTTGTTGACTGAAAGAAAACAGGATCGCTCTGTATCCTGTCTCACAAAGGAGGGTGTTGTTGGTCTTTCCTTTGTACATTCACTTTTGCATTGTATAAACATTGGGCTGACCTCTGTTCTGCTTTACTGTATCATGCTACCGTAAGGATAAAGCCCTCTTACAACTGTGACGGACAGCAACAGGTTGAAGCTCTGTAAACCCCCCTCACACTCATACATGATACACACACCCCTATGCACTGAGAACAAGAGAGTATGTCCACATGTCAGACTTGAAATGATTTTTGTGTTGAATCAAACAGTCATCCAAAAGTTCTTCTTCTCTCACTCTCTCGCCGTCTGTTTTTATCTCCAACTTTTTGACAAACATCTCTTCTTCTTTGGTGTTTCCTTCTCTGTAGGTTTCAGAAGCACGTCCACACATACAGAGTCCTCCCAGACGATGATGGATTTCTGGCTGTTCAGGTACAGAGAAAACACACACACACACACACACACACACACACTCCACTGAGGTCAAGTGTGTGTGCAAGTGTGCAGCATAAACTGTATCTGCTGCAGTAGCAGCTGGTAGGCATAGATGCTTTTGTTGGCTTCAGGCTCTCTCACATACACACACACACACGCACACGCACACACACGACAACAGCAGCCTCTTTGTGCATAGTGCCCAACAGCTGTGAAGTCCCCACCACCAGCCACACACATGCTTTGTCACACACACACACACACACACACACACACACACACACACACACACACACACACGATAACATGTAGCTGCAGACTTATCGTGGCCACATCACAGACATCTGTGTCTCTGCTGTATCATTTATGGGAGCTGCGACACTGAAGAGAGTCTAAAAGTCAAATATTACTTCCTGGAATTGAATTTGTTTGGGAACGATGTTTACAAAAAGGGTTCTTCCTGGTTCGAATTATATTTAGAGCCGTTGTTCATATTTGCTTACGGAACATAAAACATGGAACAATAGGGGCCACAGGAGATTTCAATAACACGACTTGTAGCCAAGGAGTTTGGATGTTATTGTCATCCTCAAAAGCTTCCCTTCTCTTCCTCTGTCTGTTGATGCTCCTCTCAGACGTCTCAGGGTGTGCAGCCTAAGCGGTTTAAGACGTTACCAGAGTTGGTGTCGTTGTACCTGCAGCCCAGCCAGGGTCTGGTCACCACGCTGCTATACACTGTGGACAGAGAGGAAACAGCTGTCAGCGACGACAGGGACTACTCAGGTATCTGCAGAGCCCACACAAGCACACTTGCAAATGACGTGATTGTCTCCTTTTTTTCACATGTTAACTCTCCTCTTCTGTGATTGGTAGATGGGGAGGATGAGAAGCCACCCCTCCCCCCTCGCTCTGCCTCCACCTCCACTCCCCCTGGTCCAGACACACCCACAGAGAGGTACAAAGTCTTTATATGAAGACGAATGTGTGGATTGTGTTCGGCTGTCCATAATGATATGTAAGCGCTGAGAATCAAATCACAAACTATTCTGAGGGCTTCTCAAACCAACATGTTTAATACATCTAGTTAAGAAACACACGAGTATTCAACTCCAACACACACACACAAAGGAATGATGCTGGTTCCCTGTAACTGAGGCCATGTCAGCTCTGTTCACAGTGATAGTAAACAGAGGTGTCAATGATTATATGAACAATAAACACATGTACACACAGATACACACTGTTCTCATTCATAACACTCCGTTCGATGTCTCACTATGGGCAGGGTTGCCAACTCTCACGCATCTGGCGTGTGACACACGCTTTCACTCTCAATCTCACGCTCTCACGCTGCCCAAACTATTCTCATGCTAAAACAAGAATACCGAAGACATCTTTGATAATGTCTTCTGGCCAATCAGAATCAAGATAACGGCGAGGTGTTGTTGCAGGAACTCCCGACGGAGAATACTTTTGCGGTAGTACGTCTCTATATACATCGATACAATATTACGTGTTGATAGAAACCAACACGTAATGAAATAAGACCCCACGGTTTGATGATTGATAGGTGTGTGGGCTGTCTTTCATTTTGACACAGAACAATGGGGGCTATCCACCCTTATCCACAATGTAAAGTAATTCACACAGCCTCTCCTCTTGTCTCTGTGAGGATCAGCAGGTTCAGCTTTCAGAACAAAGTAACACAAAACTAAAATGGCATTCATTTTTTTAAATGTGTAGTAATAGATTTATTTATTTTTCTTCTCAAGAGAGTACCAGAATGTGTGCAGGGGTTGGGTTTTCAGCATGTCAACTCTTTCACCTGTGGGGAAATTGCAGGATTGGCTCCAGGTCGCCCTTTTTATTTACTACAAGACAAATGTGCCTTTTTGTTTCATACAGTTCAATTTGGATTGAGACAGGGAAATAATCTAAACCTCACGCGTGGCGTTTCACTGTCAAGGGGGCGATATAGCGTGTATGTAATTACATTGCAAATACTGACTTGAGCCCCACCACTGTATGGGTTAGCCTTACCATAGATTACCCAACACAAATACTCCGGAGTCTATAAGTCAATTAATTGCTTATCGCGACAGGCACACAATAAAACAGTGGAAACAAACATGTGTTTGACTTTCATTAGTGAATGAAACTGTGTGCCCTTTATAGTCTGTGTCCAATATTGTGTATTTGTATATATTGTATATCCTATATGCTAAGGTCCCGCTACTGACACGATAGCAGTCATTTCGTACGCATATGTGTAATTAAACCCATGATATCAAAATCTCACTCCAGCCAGGTACCCAAAGTTGGCAACCCTGCTATGGGATGCGCCTCAACGTATGCAAACAGAAGCATCAATCTCATTACGCCAATCCTGATTGGCTGGTGATCTTGACGTCTACGTCAGGGAATCCACCCCCCCTTTAAGTAGCTTGCGCTACGTCGCAGCGTCATTCAAACACCTCTTCTCGCTTCAGAGCACATCTCGAATATCAGTAGCTGGGCTAGCTTAACGGTCCACAGACTGAACCCAAGCTAACATTCGGTCGACGGGCGCTTGCCGGTTACTTTTTTTGCTTTGCAGAAGAATTGAACAAATATTAACACACCAGTTAATATTGTAATCTGCCCCGCCGTTTTTTCTTTCGAAATAACGGTAAGGTTTGATTTTTTTTTTTCTTCTCTCCCTCACACCAGAGGAGACAGAGATAAGAAAGATATTCACACACCAGTTAATATTTTTTAAAGAAAAATCTACCCCGTCGTTTTTTCCTTTCGGAATAACGATAAGGTTGAATTTTTATTTTCGGTAACATACCTGTTACTAGCTTGTTCCTCCGCGCCGACACCCCGGCAAACGAGGATGGACCCTTCTCTCCCTCACACCAGAGGAGTCGGAGGCTCGGCTCTGCGGCTGCGGGTTTAAGATCTCGGGCACGGACTCACACCAGGTCTGCTCGTCCTGCCTTAGGCTGGAACACGCCCAGGAAGCTATCGATACCCCCGGTTCGTGCGGGCATTGTTCACCATCAAGAGCCTCCGCCGACGGCTAGCAAGCCAAGCTAGCCTATCGGGACGGGACCCCTTCATGTCCGTTGATTCGCCGGCCGGCAATCGGGACATGGTAGCGACCGCCGACCGCCGCGGAGATTGAGCCCCGCGCTGTGTCAGGCTGGGTCTCAACAATGGCGGTAGCCGCGGAATCGGAGCCCCGCGCTGTGCCAGGCTGGGGCCCGGTGGCGGCAAGAGCCGCGAGAGCGGAGCCCCGCGCTGTATCAAGCTGGGGCTCCCAACTGGACCTCACCGTGGTTCCACCCGCGGAGGATGTCCTACAGCTGGATTATATGGAGGAGGATGAAGAGGATGCCTCTGAGTTCCTCTTATCCGACTCGGATGAGCACGAAGATGACATCTTCGTTTCATCTGCCCAGGCTGCCAAGCCGGAGGCGATGTCTGCTCCCCCGGGGCGAAAGCACACCAGCTTCGCCCCGGCCTCACTATGGACTTGCAGGCCGTGTGCCAACGCGCTGCGTCCAGGCTGGACATCCCCTGACCTGAAGTGGCCAAGGAAACCTCCAGATCTCACTATGAGGGGAAGAACTTGCCCCAAGCAGCAAGGATGAAGAAGCAGCTTCTCCCAGTCTTTGCAGAGATGCTGGACGAGGTGTCGGTCTCGTGGAGAGACCGCCCTTTCAGCAACAAGGCCCCAATCCAGGGTGCCTCCTCTTTGGACTGTGACGGCATGGAGAAGCTCGGCCTGCTCCGCATGCCGCTAGGGCTGTGCATATTCACTGGTCTCACGATTCTATTACGATTATCCTGTCAACGATTCGATTCAATTCGATATCACGATGCATCACGATTCATACCAATGCGTTGCATCCTCAATTTTCTAGATTACTGCACATGACTTATTTTTCATCAATGCATACATGCAGTAAATACATATGAACTCTCTTTTTATTATTTAGAAAGTGCTTCAGAAATCAATAACATAAATGTCTTGACATTAATTTATAAACCTAAATGAATTGTATAGGTCTAGCCTCCGTGTGTGAAGTTGTTCCATCCTCAAAAACAAAAAAATATTGCTTCTGCAGTTTAGCTGCAGCTTCTAGCAACGGCCTTCTGTTAAAAAAAGGACACTGAATGTCCTGAATGTCGCATCACACACAGGACTTGAGTCTGAACACAGCAGACAACAGGAGTATTTACAATAGCATATACAAACAAAAATACTGCATGTGGGTGCACACTTACATTCTCTGTCTTACTGTTGCATAAATCCCATGAATGTATGAGATTAAGTTAGCTTCATTATATCTCAGTGATTAAGTGAATAATAAAGTTTCTATCGGGTCACTATCAGCCTGTCACTCATTATTTTCAGGGAGGGGGCGGGGTTTGGAGGAACGGAGAGGAGACGGTGATCGCGGAAGCTTTTTTCCTCCTGCCTTCACAAACTTTACACACGTATATATCGTCTGAAAATTGCTAGAGGACATTCATACTCTGCAATCCAAGACTTAATTAAATCCACCAAAAACCTGACATGATTGTAACGCGATTATTTTTGAAAAACATAAATCCCTGTGTCTGAGCCGCAGCGACACGGAGTGATTCAGAGCGGGTCCTTCTGCTGTTGGTTCTGGACTGGTGTTCTTGTGTTGGTGGATAAAGCAGACTGCTCCGTGTTTGGTGATGCTGTGCCGCTGTCACGTCTGTTGCCTGATCTCTACGTCACCGACCGATTTGATATTAAAGTAAAAAAAAACGTTATAGTAAAGCCGCGGCCGGAAAATCAGGAAGCAACGTTACTACGCTATAATCGATTATCTTCCGTCACTGCATCGATACCGAATCGTCCGCATCACAATGCATCGTAGAAACGATTATTTTCAACACCCCTACATGCCGCCCATGGAGCCGCTGGTGGCAGCCCACCTCCAACCGCGGCTGGCTTCGGCACCGAGCAGGAACCCCACGCTACCGGCAAAGGCAGACCGCTTCCAGTCAGCAATGACCGAACGAGCCTATAAAGCCGCAGCTTTGTCCGCCAGGGCGCTCAACGTCTCCTCGCTGCTGACCGCCTACCAGGCGGAGCTCTGCGAGGACATGACGATCAAACCTGAGCCTGCCGTGTGGGACGAAATCGCAGCGATCACGGACATTTGCCTCCGTGTGCAGCGCTGTGCAGTCCAAGCCACGGGCAAAGCACTGGGGATAATGGTGGTACAGGAGAGAGCCAGGTGGCTTACCCTAACGAACCTTCCAGACCGGGAAAAGAGGACGTCTTGGACATGCCTATTGTTCCCGAGGGCATATTTGGCTCCGCTCTAGCTTCGATGCAGCAGCGGTGTGAATCCAAAAAGAAGGAGGATGAGGCTCTCCAGCTTTGTCTTCCCCGAAGGGTCCAGCCGCCGCCTTCAACGGCCCCGCGGCAGTCCTTCGCTCAGGCTGCCTCACGTCCTGCCCGTTTCAAGATCCCGAAACAGCAGGGGCCACAGCCCGCCCCGGGTCTCCAGCCCAGACACGAGGCGAAGACGAGCTGGTCAAGAAAGTCTCCGGTTCCGGCAGCAGCCGCTCAGGCACAGCCGGTCCAGACTTTCAGCCACCAGACGAGGAAGAAGAAAAGGGCGGCCTGACAGCCTCCTCTCCTCTCCTCGATAAAAGAGCTGGAAGTTCCCTGTTCTCCAGCTCCAGAACACGTTCCAGTGTTAGATGCTTATGTGTTTCCGGGGTGCAACCATGCCCCCATCTTCCCGCCACCTCGAGTGATGTCAGAACGTCATCCTCAAGTTCGCGCCATGAGGGAAATGGACTTAACATCAAAGACAGCAAGCTCCGCTGCTCGTTTAAGTCACACAAACACATGTCATCACTATTGTTGTTTAATAAATCATTTTCCACTGTCGTTTCCAGGCTTAAAGCCAAGGGCGCAGTCAATAAAAATGAAAAGAAAAACAATAAAAACAATAAACAGTCTGACGTCTACCCCCCTTCTAAGAGTGGCTGCTACCTCTCTCAGAAGGCGGACGATGGACCGGGCTGTGAAGGCATCACCGCCACGCGCATGCGCAGTGTCGACCGGGGTTGTCAACCTGGGGTACCACCGTGTTCAGACACTAGAGGGCCCCATAACACAACAAATAAAGACACAGAGGGCAGACGACAGGGATGTGACATCTCCACTCGCTTTGAGAAGCGAAAAGTGGAGGATGCTCACAGATTCTATTGGGTTTTCAAGACAATAGCACAGGGTTACAGACTCCAATTCGCTGTCACCCCCCCTCACTTTTCGGGCATTCTACATTCGCAAGCCCGGGGAGAGTCGGCCCATATTCTGGAGCAAGAGATTATCTCGCTACTAGACAAGAAGGCTATATCTATAATACCCTCCGAACAGAGTCAGAGCGGCTTTTAAGTATTTCCTCGTTCCCAAACGGGGAGGGAACGGGATTCGGCCTATACTAGATTTGAGGGCTCTGAACAAATATCTCAAAAGATACAAATTCAGAATGCTCACTCACACAACTCTTGCGTCTCGTGCGCCAAAACGATTGGTTCACATCAGTCGACCTGAAAGACGCGTATTTCCACATCCCAGTATATTATCCACACAGGAAATATCTGAGGTTCGCCTTTCAGGGTGTCTGTTACGAGTACAGAGTACTTCCCTTCGGTCTGTCTCTCAGCCCACGAGTGTTTGTACGGTGTACGGAAGCCGCGATAGCCCCGTTAAGACAACAGGGTATTCGCCTGGCAACCTATGTGGACGATTGGCTCCTTCTCTCACAGTCGGAGCAAGAGGCTATTACGCAGACGAATGTCCTCGTAAAACACCTGCTCGACCTGGGTTTCGTAATAAACACAGAAAAGAGCATGTTGTCCCCAGCCCAGACTGTACTCTTCCTGGGCCTACGCCTGAATTCGGTGCCCTTTACAGCCCGCCTGTCAGCAGAGAGAGTAAAAGCCTTCAGGGCTTGCCTCGCTCATTTCCAGCCACGCAAATATGTTCTCTTCAGATCATGTCTGCGGTTACTGGGGCTTATGGCGTCAGCCATCCTGGTGGTACGACTGGGACGCTTACACATGAGGGAGTTTCAGCGCCGGGTAGCTGCCCTCAGACTGGACCCTGTGCGTCATGGCGCGCGGAGAGTGATGGTCACTATGAAATGCATAATGGCACTGCGCCACTGGCTGCCCCCGACTTTTCTAGTACGGGGCGTGCCTATGGGTGCTGTCCTATCGCGGAAGGTGGTCTCCACAGACGCATGTCTGACGGGCTGGGGGGGTATATACGAAGGTCGACCTGTGAGGGGTCTCTGGAGCAGAGACCTCCAACGGTCACACATAAATTATCTGGAGCTTTTAGCGGTGTTCCTCACTCTGAAACGCTTTCTGCCTTTTCTCAGAGGACATCCTCATGAGGACAGACAACACGACCACAATATCGTATATAAACTGCCAAGGGGGTTTGCGTTCTCTCCAGTTACACATGCTGGCACGCAAACTGATCTTATGGAGCTGCGGACGTCTTCTCTCTCTGAGAGCGACGCACGTACCAGGAGTGATGAACCTCGGGGCAGATCTGCTGTCCAGAGGTGCACCACTATATGCAGACTAGACTCTACATCCAATAATTGTGAGTCAGCTGTGGGTGCGTTACGGCCGGGCCGCGGTGGATCTGTTCGCATCGAAAGAAAACGCTCAATGTCAGCTGTTCTTTTCAATGCGCGATTTAAACGCACCGTTCGGCGTGGATGCGCTCGCGCACGTTTGGCCTCCGGTCCTTCTGTACGCGTTCCCACCCCTGGCTCTGATACCCCCAACTCTGGCCAGAGTGAGAGAACAACGACACACACTGATCCTAATAGCTCCACACTGGCCTGCAATGTACTGGCTGGCGGAGATATATCAGCTGCTGTGCGGGCAGCCGTGGCAGCTCCCGCTACGCAGGGACATACTATCTCAGGCGGGGGGGGGGGGACGATTTTTCACCCACACCCAGAGCGCTTGGCACTATGGGCCTGGCCCATGAGTGGTATAACCTGAATACAGTGGGACTCCCTCAGAAGGTGATAAACACTATTCAGAGTGCAAGAGCTTCCTCCACCAGGTCCCTCTATGACTGTAAGTGGAGGGTGTTTGAGGAGTGGTGCCTTCAAAAGGGACACATCTCTTTTCAATGTCCTGTCGGGGTGATTCTATCATTTCTACAGGACCTGATTGATAAACACAGAGCTTTCTCTACGATCAAAGTGTACCTGGCTGCTATTGCTGCATGCCATGTGGGCTTTAAGGGAAAGACGGCTAGCCAACATCCCTTGGTCTGCCGTTTTATGAAAGGGGCTCGCAGGCTCCTCCCGGTTTCCAGGTCACTGGTGCCCTTATGGGACTTGGCAGTGGTTTTAGATGGGCTCACTCGACCTCCATTTGAACCCCTGGAAGAAGGTGACATGAAACACCTGTCACTGAAAACAGTGTTGTTACTGGCTCTGGCATCTGCCAAGCGAGTCAGTGACAATCATGCGCTCTCTGTACATCCTTCATGCACTCAGTTTGCCCCGGGGCAAACAAGAGTGTTGCTGAAGCCCAACCCTGCCTTTGTACCTAAGGTGGTTGGCTCACCCCCATTGACATTGAGGCATTTCCTCCGCCACTGTGTTCCTCTGAGGAACAGCGGTCGAATTTGCTGTGCCCAGTCCGTGCTTTACGCACCTATATGGACAGGTCAAAAGAGTTTCGATGCAATGAACAACTCTTTGTATCCTGGGTTAACCCTCATAAGGGCAAGCCCGTTACCAGGCAACGGCTCTCCCACTGGATTGTGGAAGCGATTGCTCTGGCTTATACGAGTCAGGGTTTGCAGGCACCAACGGGCCTGCATGCTCATTCTACTCGTGGACTGGCTACATCCTGGGCTTTGTTCAAGGGTGTTTCCATCCAAGACATTTGTGCAGCAGCGAGCTGGTCCTCACCGCTCACTTTTGTCCGCTTTTACAGGCTAGATGTCTCTGCTCCAAGTGTGGCCCGCGCAGTGCTGGGCCCCGTGTTGAGACAGGGTTCTACCTGTTAAGTTCTGGTTGTTTTGGTGATTTTTGAGATAAGCATGTCTAGCAATACGGGAGTTTCAATATCCCATAGTGAGACATCGAACGGAGTGTTATAGGGGTGTAACGGTTCACAAACATTTAGGTTCGGTACGTACTTCGGTTTTTTGGTCACGGTTCGGTTCGGTACGTTTTCGGTACAGCAGAATTTTTTTTCACAAAACAAAACATATATATATATTTTTTTATTATTATTATTAAACTGTGAATAATGTATTCACTCAAATAAATACAAAATATAATAAAATAAACATTAAGGTGCAGCATTTCGATGAACTGAAATAATCTGTATTTGAACTTTACTGTACTAGTACTCACAAAACATAAACTATTAGTTTGGGGTTTTTAATTATTATTAAACTGTGAATATTCACTCAAATAAATACAAAATATAATAAAATGAACATTAAGGTGCAGCATTTCGATGAACTGAAATAATCTGTATTTGAACTGTACTGTACTAGTTCCTAAGCAGCCAGCTTGACATTATGACTTGCTTGTCATTGTATTTTCATGTTTTTTTAAAGAAAAATTAACTTGTCCACAAAGCTTGCCGAAAGGGCAAATCTGCTGGCACTAACAATGTCTCCTGATGTGGAGAAAACCCTCTCGCTAGGGACAGAGGTAGCAGATACAGCCAGGTAGCGCTTTGCTAACATGGCAACATAAGGATATTTGGTGTTTGTAATAGCTTTGGCTCGGTCTGATCTTTCTGCGAGTGGTGGAGGCTAACATGCTAGTGGGAGTTGGGTTTGCACTTCAGTCTTTTTTCTTTTGGTACCGGTGATATTCACGTTCGGGTGATGCCTTTTCAAGAGTGTGCAAGTTTGATGTATTGCCAGCCGCGTAACCAATTTTAGTTGAACAATGCCGACAAACAGCTTTGGTTCGGTCCACCTGTCTTTGTCCGTCATCCTTGTACGTAACTGCGGAACCAAAATGTTCCCAAACCGGAGACTTCAATGATGCTGGAGGATTTTCGAGCTCAACTTTATCTGCGTTCGCTATAATTTTTGACAGTTCCTCAAATTACTGACTACATTTGAACGCATCCCTCTGACCAGCTCTCATAGTATGCCTCTCATCCAATGAAATGACTTGCTCGCTCTATGACGCGTTGAACCCAATGTGAGCAAATTACTCTGAATGCTGCGACGCAGCACCTGAGATTACTTCCAAAAAGTTATTTACGTTCTCAATTTTTTACGTTTTAACGTTATATTCGTTCGGTACACTTCGGTACACACCTGTACCGAACCGAAGGGCCCGTACCGAATAATTTCGGTACGGGTACGTGTACCGTTACACCCCTAGAGTGTTATGAATGAGAACTATAGGTTACTTACGTAACCCCAGTTCTCAGAGTAACATGAAGTGAGATGTCTCACCAGACAGCCCTTCTTGCTAAGGCGAAGCGAGAAGAGGTGCTTATTTTTGAATGACGCTGCGACGTAGCGCAAGCTACTTAAAGGGTGGGTGGATTCCCTGACGTTGACGTCAAGATCACCAGCCAATCAGGATTGGCGTAATGAGATTGATGCTTCTGTTTGCATACGCATTGAGGCGCATCCCATAGTGAGACATCTCACTTCATGTTACTCTGAGAACTGGGGTTACGTAAGTAACCTATAGTTTCTCTTTCACATTCACTGTTTCTGCCCCAGGGCACGCACACATCATTCATTAAACACTGTAAAATATTAGTATCAAACATAAAAATACTATCACACACACAGGTTGCAAAATGTACTTTGTTGGGAATTTTCACAAGTTACCAGTCACTCAATACATTATCATTGTGTGTTTGGCTAGTGAATGATGCAATCCTACTAGCCACTTGCATGTGACCAGTATTTGGCTGGTAAATGGTGCTGGGTTTGTGCTCTGCATGCATTAATAACCTCCGCTCTGCCTGTGTGCCCCCCTCTGTTTGCATAAAGAAGGAAAGCCACATCCTGTTGGAAGCCATGTTGGTCCCAGATGATGCAAAGCTTTGTTTAAGGCTGCAGCCACACAAGGACGATAACGGAAACAAATCGAAATCGTTATCAAAAAAGTCTTCCGTCCACACGCAATAGGCACCAGAAACGTGTCCGTCCACACGAGACGCTGTAGTACATATATCGGGCCTCTAAGTGGCGATGTACTTCTGCCACAAAATACACCAAAAGCAGCGAAGAAGACTTCTCGCACATGCATGGTTGCCATGGTTGCCATGGTTGACCTTCTGTTTATTCTCCATGCTGGATTTAGTAGCAGAGGTGGGGTTTCGCCGGTTAACATGTCCGTTAAAGTTTAAAGCTTCCGGACAAAATTAGAAAAAGGTGGAAATCAGTCGTGATGTATGATTCATTCAAATCTTCGATCAAGAGCACAAAACATCATGGATGAGTGAAGCTAAAAAACATCATTTCATTTAAACTTTATATTTTGCTGAGTTAAAGTTAAAAATAAGGCTTGGTTTAGGAACATTTGCCAAGCTTATTTGAAAACCACAATGTGGACCATATTAAAGGATCTTAATCATAAAAGTGTATGGGCGTATAGCTAGTGTTTTATTTGCCCATATTAAAAGTGGCATATGGGCTGTCAAAATAAAGACTCAGTGTTCCTACTAAGGAAAGGGCATAGCAGGAGCTATTTGAGTAAAACAAAAAAAAGGAAGCTGCTATCCTTTCTTGGCTAGACCTTAATGTTCAGCTCAGATAGAACTGGCATTGCGTTTAAAACCACAGATACAAACTCTTAAAGATAGTTGAAGAGGTATAGTTTACAGTGTGTGGGAGGCTGGGGGCATTCTGCTGGCTCAGTTGGTGTTTGTGTGTCTGTGTGTGTTTGCAAGTGTGTGTTTTTGTGCAGCTGTGACTGTGGGTGGCAGGTTAGACATAAGTCAGCTCTCTGTGTTAGAGGAAGTGTGTGATTTAAAAACCCTGACTGCGCAGATAGAATTGCTTTCCGATTCTAACACTTGGCTTCAAGGTATGACCACGATAAAGCCATTAAAGTTCTTGGTGTTATGATAAAAGAAATGTAATTAATACACATTTTTGATTCATTGTTTTAAGTATCAGAATCAGAATTCCTTTATTTTTCCCGCAACGGAGGAATTAACGGTATTGCAACAGCAGAAGTATAGTGCAGATAAAGAAAAGAGAATAGACTTACATATTAAATAAACAAGTAAGCACCTGTTATTAATAATAAAAACATGTAAAAACAAATACCAGATTAGTAAACCATGTTAAAAAAAAACGAATTATCAGTATATCTTTTTACGAAAGTGACCAGATGCAAGTTTAAAGATATATTTAGTCATAACATCAAAGTAGTATAACATGCATATTATACAGCAGGTTAAAGGTGGGGTATGTAATTTATTTCAGAAACACTTTTTGTTATATTCCATGGAATGCTCTTAACATCCCGATAGCAATGAATATATTAAATGCTTTGACAATAAATACATCAAAAAATGTCATCTGTGGAAGCCGTGGTAGTACTGTAAAAAGCACGACCAATCATTTTAACCGGTCCGGCTAAAATGACTGGATGGCCTAACTGCCTGTCAGCCTTCCATCTCGTGCACAAACGTATCTCGTGCCCTCATTGGTCATGTGCGCGTTCGTGGAGGAGGGGCTCTGTAAGGAAGTGGCAGATTTTTTCCGGTTGTGTATTTTCAAATTCTAGTGCACATCGAGTTGGTTTCTCCAAAATGACCTACCCCATTTTTAAGTATATGCACGTATTGAAGATGGTTATTGTTGAGATATAACATACAGAGACATGTATAGTTTATGACTCAATGTATTACTGTGTACCACATTGTCTGTGTAAGTAGCTGCGACTACTAACTGTGTTCATTGGTTAGCGTTGCACCCAAGGGTTGCACCACATGACTGATGATGTCACTATCTGGGGTATAAGACCGTTGGATGTCACTCCCCTTCTCTCTCTCTGTCCTCAAGCCTCTTGATATGTGTGCCTATAATAAATAACGCCGTGATGAATGGCTAAACTTGAACTGCTGAGATTATTCACCTTTCTGCTGCAGGAGACAAAAGGTTTAAGTCTAAATCTGCTAACAGTTATACATAATGACTTATGGACTTCATTTGTTTTAGCACTCCAGCAGCTAATGGCCTGAGCACCATTTCCCACGAGTACCTGAAAGGCAGCTATGCTCTGGACCTGGAGGCAGTCAAACAGGGAGCCTCCTCTCTGCCTCACCTCAACAAGACTCTAGTTTCCTCATGCAAACGCCTTAATGGGTAAGAAAAACACACCAGCACATCTGTATGCACACATATTCTTGTCTATGCATATTGTATACAAGGCTGTTCTTTGTATGCTTTTTCTGAATTGTAAAACATCACCTTAAGTCTTGTTTTGGTCACAATGCCACACGTGTTACATTCAAACATTGTGATAATACACAGGAAATATACTACATTAAACAGGCTAGGATTAAAACATGTTACATGTGCAGCCCCATCATGCTTGCATACATATACTTTAGTCATTTCCTTTAGACAGATCTAAATGAGTAACTATAAATCTCTCTGTGTCCCGAACCAGGGAGGTGGATAAGGTTCTGTCTGGCCTGGAGATCCTGTCTAAAGTGTTTGATCAGCAGAGTGCTTTCATGGTGTCCAAGATGATCCAGCAGGTACACATGTTTGCCCCTCTGTACATCTGTGTATGTGTAGCTTAATTAGAATGCAAGCCGTCCTCCTGCTTCCTTTGTCTAACACCATGTTTGTGGCAGTGTATTTAAGCCCTTTTCTGCATTCCTGCTTTACACAGTATACTATGTACAGTATGTTGAAACCAAGCATGTCAAGTGGTCTGCGTTTTTATTCGAGCAATTAAGAGTATGTATGGACATTTGATGATTTTTAAACAAAAAATAGCATGCTTCCCTCAGAATACAGCCACCCCACTTCCCAAACATTCACTTCTCTGTTCGCTCTTAAATGTATCCTGTGTTTCTCACTTTAACGTTTTGTTTCTCACCGCAAACATTTATTGAGTTACATGACATTAACAAGCTCATGAAAACACATATTGTGACCTATACATGCAAAGAGTACTAATATGAAGCTGTCACACACACACACACACACACACACACACACACACACACACACACACACACCCACACACCACACACACACACACACACACACACACACACACACACACACACACACACACACACACACACACACACACACTCTCTAGTGGATGTAATTTTTCTCCAGGGTCTTCTGGGGACGGCTGGGGTGGCCTTAGTCACACTTCAGTCATACACATGTTTTCAAAACAATATTTCGCAGGGCAAATCTAGCACTAAGTAGTTTGTGTTTGTCTGTGTAGGAAATGTGCATGTTGAAACTTCTTTTTTACAATGTTTTCCAATGATTGCGTTTGCTTGTGTTAGGGTTGAAATACATATTAAATGGTTAAAGGTCATCACTTAAGTTACATGATGAATTGACTAGTGGCATACGTTTTGTTTTACCTTTAATCATCAAGCAAAAACGATCATTTAGTTTTATGTTAAAAATGAGATGAGATGTATGTATACATGCGTTAGCTTTGCAATTTTACATTATGGACCAGTATTTAAAGTCTTAACAAAATGCATACTTTAGGCGTGCGATTTACTAACTCAGAATCAGGCTCTTTCTATGTCAAGGCCTCATTGTTGCATCACTTATTTTAAAAGCTAAATAACAAGGCCAGCAAAACACAACACCTCCTTCTTTTTATCTAACCTATGACCCGTTGCTCTGTCTTTGTTTTATCTCCTCCATCAGTCGGTGAATCAGGGTGGAGACCAGGAGTTGGAGAACCTTGTGACCAAGCTAGCAATCCTCAAAGACCTGCTGTCATCCATAGAGAAGAAGGTACACACACACACACACACACACATGCACACACACACACACACACACACACACACACACACACACACACACACACACACACACACACACACACACACACACACACACACACACACACACACTGTAAGTGTAAGTTTAGATCACCCTCCCCGCGATTGATGCGGTGGAGGATGAAGGACAAGCCAGTAAGACTAAAACTGACAACGTTCAAATCAAATCAAATCAAGTTTTATTTATATAGCACATTTCTAAACGATTTTTGGTCGAGCTGTACATATAATAAAAATAGCCTACAGTAGAGACACTTTACAGCAAATACAACAGTACAGATTGTTCAGAATATCAGTATGAGAAAAACGACACCCTCTATCCTTAGACCCTCACATCGTACGAGGAAAAACTTCCAGAGAAAACCCACAGTTTAAGGGGAAAAATGGGAGAAACCTCAGGGAGAGCAACAGAGGAGGGATCCCTCTCCCAGGACGGACAGACGTGCAATAGATGCCGTGTGTAAATCGAAGAGATAATACATTTTACAGCATATAGACCGAATGTTAGGAAATGCATGTGTCTGTAATAAGAAGATGAATCCACGAGGATGTCAGCTACAATCCTGTGGAAGCCATCAGGGAAGCAGCATGAAGAGACCCAAGGCAGAACCGCAGAGACAGGTTCCGCCACGACCCGAAGTCCACGACTTAATCCAGAACTCAGGATAGAGGATCCAAGACACAGGACTACAGCAAGAGGATCAACCTCGACTCCGCATCCCGGCGTAGATATAGATACAAAACAAGAAAAAACATTTGGCTGGGTTAATCGGAACAAGAGAATACACAGCTGCAGCGGCAGAGGGGCAAGCAAGTGGCAAGGAGTTCAAGCGGGTGTACCGGGTTCAGTGGGAGCAAGAGTTTAAGTGGCTGAGGAGGGAAGATGGCAAAATGTTCTGCGACATCTGTAGAAAAGCTAAGATGAGTAACGGATTTGTCCGAGGGTGCACCACGATGCAGAAATCAGCGTTCAGGCTTGGCTACAGCAGGTCAATTGAGTTGTTCTTGTAAATGTTTTGTTCATATTTTGATTGTAATTGTCTCATTTAAAACGATGGCATTGTTCATATTTGCCTGTTTAGGCACAATGGTCGCTGTGTTTTTAGCGACCTCTGCCCCCCTCTGCTGTGCTGTCAGTGCAGGAAAAAATAAATCATTCATGTTCGTGTTGACATGAAAAGTGACCACACGGTCGGTGTCTCTGTTCATCTTTTTTTTTCTCCATGCCCTTAAAATTTCTGTATGAATCATAAAAAGAATGAATGAACATTTTCCGCTCAGTACCCAAACATAGATATTAAATAGGCTATGTCTCATCTCATCATTAAAACATGAAAAATAAATGACGGGTAATAATGGATTATGACGGAAATTTTACGATCCTGTCCGTCAAAATGACGGACAACGAAAAGGCCTAACGCAACCACTGGTTGTGTGTGTGTGTGTGGTGTGTGTGTGTGTGTGTGTGTGTGTGTGTGTGTGTGTGTGTGGTGTGTGTGTGTGTGTGTGTGTGTGTGTGTGTGTGTGTGTGTGTGTGTGTGTGTGTGTGTGTGTGTGTGTGTGTGTGTTGTGTGTGTGTGTGTGTGTGTGTGTGTGTGTGTGTGTGTGTGTGTGTGTGTGTGTGTGTGTGTGTGTGTGTGTGTGTGTGTGTGTGTGTGTGTGTGTGTGTGTGTGTGTGTGTGTGTCAAAGTAAGGGAGAACTTATTTTCTCCACTTAAGGCCTTTGAACACATGGAAGTCAAGGCAAATCTATGGAGTGAAAAGGATGACTGATTTGTGACATTTCTAGATCAAACTGCCAGTTGTTGTTTTAAGCCTTCTAAAATTCCTTTCATAATCTGTAACATTCAGAAAGCCAGATGGAGAGGGTGTAACACGTGGGTCATAACCCGAAAGGCTATTTTTATTTTGTCATGCTAAACTGTGATTTTGTTTTTTGGCAAAGTGTACCACACCCATTAGACGTTTTGCTTTTTTCCCCGACTTGGAAGTTTGACCAGCTCTGCCCTGTTAATGGGTGACACCATTCCTACTTGGACTTCGTTTATAAGGAGGCTTTAAGCTGCCAGGGAAGGAAGTGGCTGCATGTCATGAATCATGTGATGTCACTGGCTCCACCTTTTTTGCTCCTGTTAAATCACATTCAGGAAATGGGAATGTGTTTCCTTGTTGACACAGACACTGAAGCTGAACACTTTACAGTTTATCAGTTTGTTTCTGTGTGTCTTTTCTATTTGTCCTTTATTTTTTTATAACTCTCGGTGCTTTCCTTCTCTCTCTTTGTCGCCTTAGGCTCTGAAAGCTCTGCAGGACATGAGTCTGTCCTCTCCTTGCTCCCTTCCTCCTCTCTCCATGCGTCACAGCAAAGCCATCCCTGTGCAGGCTTTCGAGGTACGTCGGCACACACCAGCTACAAACGTTTTATTCATGGTTCTCTCTCTACAGGGTGACATAATTGGTATTAACGCGGTAGTTAATGTCATTTGTTCTTATCATTTGAAATTTCAAGGATGTGCATCACCTTAAAACTGAAACTGTTTTTCACCTTTTATCTTATCAGGGAAATGTGACGCAATCAATATATGAAGTATCAAAGTAAATACTTACATACTTATTAATAAGATACTAAATTATCTCAAATGTCCCCCTATGAGACATCAACGCTTTTTCCACCCTATTGTCAATTTCGGTTCATGTTTTAATTCAAATAGTTCATATTTATATTACAAGAATAAAAGACTGCAGCAAATCTTATTCTATAGATTTAAGACTAAGGCAAACCTGAGATCCGTCTCAAGCTTGTTCTGATTTATTTAAAGATACTTTTGAGGATTGGTGGTTTCGTTTCAGTGAGAACAGACTGAACCTGAATTACCGTAAACGGACTATGAAGTCATATATTCCTCGACACACTGCAGGAAGTTTATCAGCAGACCACAGGAATGTTTGTAATGCACATCCTGTGGCATCATCAGTGGCTTTATCGGAGAATATGACATTTGTCCCTTTTGGTTTTATGCACTCACTCGCACAATTGGTATTCAAGTAAATGTGGATGACTGAAGTTGTGTCTATTTGTCATAAGATTGTCTTTATTTTGAAAGTGTGCAGAAATAATAGCTAACAGACAAAACAAAACCAGAACTCATAGTATGATGGAAGAGGTTAAGAGAAAAAAGATGATAATGATCAGTTAGAAGAAATGGGGGGAAAAGTGTTACAAAGAAGGGAGAGGAGGTTAAGGGTTTAAAATATTAGCTGTCAGCCAAGTCTGCATCCTCTGTCGTGACCTCCTTTCAGCAGCTTCCTGTTGCACAGGAACAGAAGTGTTGTTACGATGAGGAGATGGGTTTAAGATGTGGCACCTGAATTCACCCACTGACACAAACAAACCGCGTTAAGGCTTCACATGATATGACTCAAAGTCTGAATGGATTCTCTCTTTAAATGTAGACAGCTGAGAGTTGTGTGTAAAAAAAAAAACAACAACAACGACCATCTAGACTAGAGAATCAGGTTATTGTGAGCGATTATGGAAATAATGCATTCTTTTAAGAATTCTTATCTTTCTGACTTTTTATAACTTAAATGTAGGACTCTGTTAATTCCTCAGAAGCGGCAAGCTTGTTTTGTATGTGATAACAGACAAAGAAAAGAGGGCAAATGAGCCAACTACTTTCATTTTGGAGACCCCTGGTGGTGTGAAAGATTTAAGATTATAAGAAAGTAGAGAGCTCTGTGGACACTTTTGCAAAAAGCACCTCCAGTATGTGTGTTTTTAAATCCTCCTCCTCTGATCCTCCTCAGGTAAAGCTGGATGTCTACCTGGCGGAGCTGACAAAGATAGGAAAGAGTCAGAAGTACACTCTGTCTGTGGACGTGGAGGGAGGACGGCTAGTAGTGATGAAGAAGGTGAAGGACAGCCAGGAGGACTGGACCACCTTCACACATGACAAAAGTAAGAATTACACAAACACTCCATATAAGTAATCAATATGTTTCCCACCCCTCAGAGTAAGCAGCTCAGATAGTAAAGTATGTCGTCTTGTGATCAATGTTGTTTTTAGAAAGCCTAAACAATAGCCGCATTCATCAAATGTGTGTGTGTAAGAGCACCTCTACTCTTTTACTTGATGTTTTTAGAGGTAGTCTATATTTGTTGAGCGCGATGCCTCCTGCCTATGCTGTGTGAAACCCTGATGTCAGTTTTAGCTAAATAAATAGGTTTAAATGTCTCTGTTTTATGTCTGTGGGTTCCAGTGTAATTGATGTAATGTATCAATGGATCCAAGCCTGTTTCAATATAGATTTCCTCATGATATCATAACAATTATATTTGAGGATTAAATGGAAAATAAACACGCTTTTTTCGTACAATTTGTATAGTCTATTAACTTAATTTTAACCAACTTGAACTCCATTCATTCTACTCCCTGACCTTGCTTTTCTTTCTTCCTATCTCTGACCTTCTGTCTGTGTATTTGTCTGTCTCAGTCCGTCAGCTGATCAAGTCTCAGCGCGTGCAGAATAAACTGGGCATTGTTTTTGAGAAGGAGAAGGACAAGAGCCAGAGGAAAGACTTCATCTTTGCCAGTGCCAAGGTCTGCACACACACAGTCACACACTGCCTCACACATACATTTGTGGATGTCAGAAAGTATAATGTTGTATTCATTCAAACACACACTCACATTTTTATTTCTTAAATGTAATAAAGTTGAGGATACTAACAGAGCCAAGATTTGGCACAGACCAACAAACAAATCTTAGCAATCAATTCAGCTTCAAATGACAATATAACAAAAAAGCGAAAGAGAGTTGTTTGCCTGCTTTAAATGAGAGCTGCTAAGGAATAAACCATATCATGTGTTTAAATGTTAAATAGTTTAGTGAAAGCACATGAAACTTAAAAACAAGGTGCCCTTTTGTGGCAACTTCCTCTGACGTGTGTGTGTGTGTGTGTGTGTGTGTGTGTGTGTGTGTGTGTGTGTGTGTGTGTGTGTGTGTGTGTGTGTGTGTGTGTGTGGTGTGTGTGTGTGTGTGTGTGTGTGTGGTGTGTGTGTGTGTGTGTGTGTGTGTGTGTGTGTGTGTGTGTGTGTGTGTGTGTGTGTGTGTGTGTGTGTGTGTGTGTGTGTGTGTGTGTTTCAGAAGCGGGAGGCATTTTGCCAGCTGCTACAGCTGATGAAGAACAAACATTCCAACCAAGACGAGCCAGACATGATTTCCATCTTCATTGGCACCTGGAATATGGGTCAGACACATGCAGAGACATTTATTATGTCTTCACATTAGGTGTTATTTTCAACATAATGTTAATAGCAAAACACACTGGCTTATATATTTTCACAAGTTGCTTAAAAGATAACACAAATATATGAATTTCCAGGGCATGACTAGTATTTTTGGAAGACAAAGTAACATTTTGTCTTTGTTTGTAGGCTCAGTGCCCGCTCCGAAGTCTCAGGCCTCGTGGGTGTTGTGTCACGGCCTCGGGAAGACTCTAGACGAGATGACGGTCACCATCCCCTCATGACCTTTATGTGTTTGGAAGCCAAGAAAACTCTGTGTGTGACCGTGAGTGGGTGGAGTCGCTGCGTGCCTTATTGAAAGAACAGACGGAACTGGATTATAAACCGGTGAGGAAACAAAGATTTTATAAGCTGTCAAATGATTTGAGCTTGATCAAATGTACTGTATGTATTTAGGTCCTGAGGCTAAGTTGAGACAAGGAAAGAAATACCAATGTTGACTATAGGCTTGTTGTTGTTATTGGTTGTAGATCGCAGTGCAAACTCTGTGGAACATAAAAATTGCTGTGTTGGTGAAACCGGAACACGAGAACCGGATCAGCCACGTGGGAATGTCCAGTGTCAAGACCGGCATCGCTAACACATTGGGTAACAACAGTTCTCTATATTCAGTCTTTATTCTTCCTCTAGTCTATATGTTTTACCTTCTGAACAAAATCCAGAGGAAAACAACAACAATGGAATAACAGCACGATGAAACTCTGACTTTGTTCTGTTAACAAAGGGCAAGTTAAAGGGTTATAATGGATTTCATTACTTCATCTCTTACTCACTAAAAATGTGAATTGGATTTAAAAGAAAACGGTATCTCATTGAGTAAATGCAATCACTATAATATATACTCTGTAAAATGAACTCGTAAAGAAGTTAACTAAAGATTCTGATAGCAGTGTTTTTATTTCACATTTCATTGACAGGCAATTTATTCAACAGGATCAAAATGATTTTAAGTTCTTGTTTTGAACACATTCAAGCAATTACAGTTGATTGCTGTAATAAATGTTTGTTTGTTTGTTTTAGGGAACAAAGGAGCTGTGGGTGTGTCCTTTATGTTCAATGGGACATCTTTTGGCTTTGTGAACTGTCACCTGACATCAGGGAATGAGAAGATTGCAAGGTACCTCCCACAGTCCTGCACACACATTATTTATGTTTTTTTAATTTTAGGGTATTTGACTTATTAACCCTTACATTTGGACACTTACTTTGTGGTTGATACTTTGACAGTGCCTCAGTAAACCTCCCAAACAACAGTCATTACTTCTTTACCTGTGACACAAATGACTTTTGACACACTTTTGCTGTGTGCCAGAAAACATCACACATTACTCTTTTACCTCTTATCTGTGACACATGTGACCGTTGACCCATACAGGAGGAACCAGAACTACCTAGATATCCTACGCCTGCTGTCGCTAGGAGACAAGCAGCTGAGCTCCTTCGATATCTCACTTCGCTTTACACACCTCTTCTGGCTGGGAGACCTCAACTACAGGCTGGATATGGACATACAGGTGAAGCAGAACACACACACACACACACACACACACACACACACACACACACACACACACACACACACACACACACACACACACACACACACACACACACACACACCAACCCCCATGCTGCAGAATGATTGAATGGAGCAGGTTTTGATGAAGCTTAATTGTGTGGCTCTGTGTCTATTGTGTATGTGCAGGAGATTTTAAACTACATTAACAGGAAGGAGTTTGAGCCCCTGCTGAAGGTGGACCAGCTTAACCTGGAGAGGGAGAAGAACAAAGTATTTTTACGCTTTGGTGAGTATGCCTGTGTTTCTACCAGACAGTCTTTCTATCTGTCTTCCAGTGCTGTTCACCCCCTCTCCCTGTGCATAATGGAATTGATATCGCAAGTGTCTCAAAGATTAAACATTTGTCAGTTCTTTGTAAGAAACAACTACTCACAAATACTGTAAATGTGGCAAAAAGAAGTCTGTGAATATCTATGTTCATGTTATAAAAAATACAATCAGTCAGCTTTTCCTACAAAAAAAGTGGCTTCTTTCTGCGGCACAAATGCAACTCCCACTTAGTGTGGGAAATAGAGAGAGGTTGTGTTTTGTTTCAGCAATTGTCCGTTTGTTTATTCTCAATTCAGTGTTTATCATATTTATTGATATTTGTTAAATGGTTTGGGCCTTTCCACTCACTTGCTTCGAGTCCTAACAAGTGACTGTGTGTCTCTTGGCTTGCAGGGGAAGAAGAGATCTCGTTCCCGCCCACCTACCGTTACGAACGTGGCTCAAGGGACACGTATGTGTGGCAGAAGCAGAAGGCCACTGGGGTTTGTTTACTTACTGATCAACATCACAGATAGACTTCCTCTTAGCCTTTTCTGACAACTGATAACCCTGCTGCATCTTCCTTTTTACTGTCTGTCACAGATGAGGACTAATGTTCCATCATGGTGTGACAGGATCCTGTGGAAGTCTTACCCAGAAACACACATTGTCTGCAACTCCTATGGTGAGACCATCAGCAGAAAATAATCAAGCACATTGTAATTGATTGTATCAGATGTCCCTTTTTTTTCTTAATCTTTTAAGCAATTTTCGTCTAGACATTGTTAATATGGGCTTTACGGAAGGTTATATGATTGATCAACAAGGAGACCTACTGAACTATATTCTGCTTTGTTTGTCAGGATGTACGGATGATATAGTGACCAGTGATCATTCCCCTGTGTTCGGCACCTTCGAGGTGGGGGGTGACGTCCCAGTTTGTCTCCAAGAAAGGTACTGGTTGAAATACTTCTGTTCTTGCTCTTCCTCAGGCTGTAAATACATGATTTGAACATAAACCATATCAGCTTATTTTTAAAATAGAGTGCACGTCTTAGAAATGTAATGATGATTTCTTGTTTTCCAGCTCAAATCTAGACAGTATGTGATGTATTTCTGTAGTCGGGTCAATGACTCACAGCTGAACAGAGACCAGAAAGCAATGAGTTTGGCAGAACAGAAAGGAAAATCAAACGGCACCCTGTTACTCATTCTGCATGTTTGTTCATACTTTGTTCTCTAAGGTTGGCAGATGTAGCATCACAGCTTTTGTTTTCCCCGGATTAGGGATGTGCATGCCGTTAGTATATTGTTACTGATTTAAAATGTACGATATGCAAAATGTTTTTGGCTAACTCCTTCTGCATGTCTTTAATTTGGTTATTCTCATTTATACATGCTATTTGTACCATCCCTTCCTTCCATCTTGTTTCTTGGTAGGTCTACCAAAGTCTTCAGAGCAGGCCTACATTGAGTTTGAGAGCATCGAGGCCATAGTGAAAACGGCGAGCAGAACCAAGTTTTTCATCGAATTCTACTCCACTTGTCTGGAAGGTGAGAAAAGCACGTGTTTGCAGGAACTATCTGTAACCCCAAGTGGGTGTAATTAAAAAGTGTGTCTTTTTCTTTTCGTATGTCTCCCTTCCTCCCCTATCTCAGGCAGTCAGTATACCTTTAAGCTCGAATCCATTTTTGACCTGTGCTGCATCCCCACCTCCTCTTAACCATGTACCTTTGAATGAATCATCTTCCTTCTCTCCTTCCCTCCTTATTCCCTTTGTTGTCTCCCCCATCCCCTCTGCCCTGCATCCCTCTGTAGAGTTTAAGAAGAGTTATGAGAACGACAGTCAGAGCAGCGACAACGTCAACTTCCTGCGTGTGGGCTGGTCCAACAAGCAGCTGACGACGCTCAAACCTCTTCTCTCAGAGGTGGAGTACCTGCAGGACCAACACCTGCTGCTCACTGTGAAATCCCTGGACGGATACGAATCCTACGGTATAAATAGAACGTTTTTGTTGTTGCTGTGAAGTTCTTTGGAGTTGACTTTTGGTCTGACAAACAAGCATGTCTGTGGTTTTTTCCCCTGCTAGGAGAGTGTGTGTTGGCTCTGAAGTCTATGATTGGCAGCACACCACAGCAGTTCCACACCTACCTGTCCCACCGTGGAGAGGAAACAGGAAACATCAGGGGGTTAATGCGGGTCAGAGTCCCCTCTGAAAGGATGGGAACCAGGGAGAGACTCTATGGTAATGCGCTTTATATGCCACTGTGATGAAAAGAACAGAAAACTTGAGTAGGAGAATTTAATAGACGATAATTAAAATGAATCTTAGTTCTAATGAGTGCAAAGGAAATATGTAAAGGAAGCAGTTGAGACAAATGAAAGGACTTTGAAGCTTTGTGAGTTTGAAAACATGAATGAGAAATGATGCAGTTTGACTCTTTTTTAAATCCTACAGCAATTTTGTTATGGTCGTATTTCAGAGTGGATCAGTGTGGACAAGGATGAGACGGGTGCACCCAAAGGGAAATCCACTTTGGCATCCAGAGTGGGACATGAATATGTAAAGTCAGTACACTCCTCTTTTAATTTGATATGTGATGTGGATTTATAGGGAACTTCAAAAAAGCTGAATGTTTTATTACAATTATTATCCTTTGGAATACTTCACATTATTGTACACACCATGTTTTCCTGCCTGTACATAATGACATTATAGAAGATATACCAATAATATAAGATAAAATGGCAATGTATTTTTGATTGATTCGCTTTAACATTTACAATAGTATTGAAGAAACGGCTATTTTTTTGCCTAACTATCCATCAATATTGATACAGTTAAACAATGCAGAAATACCGTCATTATCATCATTATGTTATTTTGTAAAAAATAATCATTATATTGGAAGGAGGAAACTTTATTGATCATGTTCGCCATTTTCCTGATGTGCCCAAGCATGCTGAAATGGTCCCATTTTGGGAGCTTTAAGTGTTTAGATAATCTCCATTTCCTGCTTATTGTTCTAAATCATCGGTTTTGTCTCTGAAGCTAACTTGTTACGATGTGCTCTCGATGCAGGCCGTCTGCGGTCCGTAAACAGCTAGGGGAGCTGGGAAAAGTCAGTGAGGAGGGAGAAAGGAGCATCAAGGAGGAAACTGCTGCTAGGTACTGATGCACATTTATGTCGTTTACACACACTGACAGAACGTGAACCCATAAAACATAAAAAATATAAGCCATCAACCACCTGTTTTGTTCTTGTTTGTATTAAAAGGCCTAAACAGGAAGGAACCGACGGGGATCCGTCCGTCTGCAAGAACAGCTACAATAACCCCGCCTACTACATCCTGGAGGGCGTTCCTAATCAGTCGGCCGCCGCTCTTTCAGCCGAGCTTCTTCCATCTCCTACCTCCTCAAACCCCCAGGTGACTAAAGCCCCTATTCCCTCAGCTGGAGCTCGAACCAAGCCCCCCTTTGTGGCCTCGGGGCCCTCTCACACACGCAGACCCACCACAGGGCACCCGGTCCGCGCTATAAGCGAGGAGGGGTCGTCAGAGGACGATGGGGGGGCCTGTGTAGCACCATCGCAGGGGGTGAATGTCGGGACAACAGTTGGAAGCACGCTGAACCGCCCCCCTCCTGACTTCCCCCCTCCTCCTCTTCCTAAGGGGGCCGTGGAGATGGTGGCAGAGACCCCCTTCTCCATTCATCGCGCTCTTTACCCAGATCTAGCCGAGGTCAGGATCCCAGCAGCCAGTCCTGCAGCCCCGCTGGCACTCGGGGAGGGTTTCAGAAGAGGAGGGGGAGGTTCGGGGGCGTTGGACGACCAGTCGTGTTCGGTGCTCCAGATGGCAAAGACACTGAGTGAGAGTGAGTTTTCTGGGCACCCTCCACGCGCTCCGTCTGCGCCGCCGCTCAGAGGGCATCCGATGGGATTAAATCTGGATGCCTGCAGAACTTTCCCACCCAGGAATGCCATCACAGAGAGTATCGCAGAGGATATGCCAGAGGAGGTGAGCACTTTGTTTATTTTAAATGTAACACAACCATTAATGCTTTGGCAGATGATGGGATTAAAATGTGTCTTGTTTGGGTTGTCATGAGTCATTTCTTCCAAGCTATCCCATTTTGTGAAAACACCAATCTCTTCAATTTGGGAATAACCCAGCTACATATTTTCTAGAATGTTATGTAAACGCCTCTATCCAGTCATTTTTACGATCATACTACAGACTGGATCCCTTTCCTCTTATACTTTGATTTAAGTTTTAGTGCATCTTTCTCAGACTGAAGAAAATGTTGCCCTTCCCAAGCGATATATTTGATCTTTAACTGACTTTCGACATTGCTGACTAATGTTTTGTGGAAGAGCTGCAATGTTCCTACAGCAGTTTTGAGTAAATCCTGTATTTAATTACCCCTGCGCAGGCACTTTGGGGCAGCAGTAGCTCGTCTCTGTCTGTCGGGGAATCCTCCGTGGCAGAGTGGCTGCAGAGACTGGGACTAGAGAGGTATGAGAAGGGCCTCCTACACAACGGCTGGGACGACCTGGAGTTCCTCAGGTACATACACTCAGACATGTTGAATTTCATGTTTTGCTGCATGCTTTAGTCCTGTTGATGTAGATGGAAGATAGTTAACAGAAAAACAATCTAAGTGCAGAAACCTGTGTGGGATTTAGAAATAAATATCTACTGTTATTTTCTCAAGTAAATCATTACTGTTGAGTAATAGTAATTGTTTGTACAGTGATATCACTGAGGAGGACCTTGAGGAGGCGGGAGTGCTCGACCCCGCCCACAAGATGATCCTGCTGGAGAGCCTGAGGCAGCAGCAGCCTCTGAAATAAACTGTTTCAAACCGGCCTGTTTCACCGGGTGCCAGGAGACTGAACTGAGCTGAGCTGAGCTGGAACGTGCCAATGAATGCCAGACTGTGCCTTCTGAGAGAAATTGCACTCCCATTTGAAATTTCAAAAAAAACACTTGTTGAGTTACCATCTCTATTTAACCACTTGTACTGTATGTGTTCCGTCGTAGAGGTGGCCTTATTTAATGAGAATCATTTCAGTCCTTCCAGCGTCACTACATAACCCTCTTCTTGAAACCTCGTGAGAAGATGCAGGGTGAGAAATATATATTTTTTAGTGACTCATGTTTAAAGCAGCTGCTGCCTTGATGTTGTGCCATCACTTCTGACCTGCAGCTAAAGCTGGCTATACTGGCCTCGCCAAAATCTCCTTCTCGGTTAACCAGCGAGATAAACACTCTCACAAAGTAAAACTCAGGACAACGAGGTGATGTTTTGAAGCTTTACTAAGCAAGCAGTGTGAAACTGAAGGAATACAGAAACAAGAGCAATTGTAAATATCAACTACATGACATAATAATTACATATACATAGATATATATCCAAGACGGCATGAAATTAGGTCAGTGCCAAAGTACAGGGCTATATTGCACAGCAACTACAAAATGTCAGCTGGGATCAAAGATCACAATAATGCACTCAAGGTAAAGATATATGTAGAAACATAAAAACGTACAGGAAATGCCTTCTCAAGGGCTATGAATGATGGATGGCACAGGATGAACAGACATCGCCTTAGCTGGAGCACACATGCTATTCTGAAATGTCTCAGGCTAACTTCCTGTCACATGGGAACTAAAAATAACTGCTTCATGCAGTACGGGAAGTCACCAGAAGGAGTCACTATAACACACAAAATAATTGGCGGAGCCAGAACACTGGCGTTAAAGCTTGTTTGTTTTGCCCTGAGAAACGTTAATTTACACAGTCTGCTGAGTTTAAGACTCCTTGATATGGGAAATGAAAATAGGGCTTTTTGGAGGAAAACCAGAGCTTTTCCCCCCACAAACGATCATATGTGGGAAATTGTGAGATAGCACTCAAGGGTAATGTTGACGTTTAGCTCGCGTCGAGGAACACTTGGGACAGGAAGTGGTGACAAAAGAGGATCTAGCCTTCACTCATGTCAGACTAAAGCTCGCTCAACTTGCATTTCTCAAATGTTGTACTTTTGTGTGAACGTTTGGGCCATTGTTGTTTAAATAATGGCATTTATTGTCTCTGTCTCTGCATGTATTTATGGTTTTATGTTTTTGTTGTGTTTAATGATAAAGGGAATATGGAGCAAACCAACCAAACCGGTCCTGGGAGAGCTAAAAGGTTATATTTCCCCAGGGTACAACATTTAAGTGCCTGTGTTAGCCATTAGCACCCACAGTGTGTTCACACTCAACACTGACATTTCATCTTTTTTATCTGAATTTTGCAGATTTTGACAAGTTTGGAAACAGTGTTTGTTTGATCATCTAAAAAATCTACTTAGGCTACAAAAGTGTACAACAACAAATGTTGTACCAAAATGATATATCCCTTAAAATGCTTGACCTAGCACATCTCATGCTCACACTTTAATTGTCTGTACATTTCAATTTACAGAAGAAGACATTTTGGAAACCAATGACCCAGGATGGGCTAAATGTCACATATTTCACTCATTTTTTAAATGAAGCAGTTTTCAGGGAATTGGTTACCTTAGCCAAATAGATTACTTCTAACTACTAATGATTACTATACAAATCATTTACTAAGCAATCATATTTCCATTTCTAAAAAGGAAAATATTTGTCATGAAACATAATTGCCTGTAAAACAGTCTAAAGATTTTTTTTATTTTGCTGATTTAATTTGGCTCTTTTGTTACATTACTACAGACACAGACTAATGTAGGGTCATTAGATATGTTTCTAATATCTTGAGATTTCACCTCATAATACGTTAAAAACTGAAATGTCAGGACGCAGGTGGCTGTTGTTCCCTGATGTGCCCAGCAGGTGGTGCTGCTACTCTATAAACACCATCTGTGGAAACTGGGAAAATAAGACAGAACTAAGTCATCTTCAGTGAATGGTTTGTTTGTTTATAAATGTTTCCTGTGCAGTTACAATCATAGAGCTAACATACCAGTTAGTGTTCACTTTGCCTTGTTTTGTTCTTAATTTAAATCCTGCCTCTTTTCTTCCTGTGAAGCCAGTTTGTTTTAAGAGATGCTGAGAACTCTAAACTCTTTTTCCTAATTAGGACTAAATATGTGATTGTAGCAGTTTGTATTCATGTCTACTTCTCCTATTTCTTTGTGACCCAATGACATCCTTTAATTATGTTGCCCACATACAGCCTTACAAGTCTCAGCCACAGGCTTGTGTTATGTGTTGCACACTTTGTCTAATTTTCTAACAGTCAAACAACCGTATGGCAGAGAATGTGGTTTAGTCTTGTTAAATCTGATGTCTTTTCAAGCCCCTTTGGCTTCTCAGTGTTCTCTGTTGTGTGTGTGTGTGTGTGTGTGTGTGTGTGTGTGTGTGTGTGTGTGTGTTTGCGTATGAGTGAAAAAGACGCCCCATTGTTTTTTCTGACTGACTTTTTCTTGTTATTTCATGTAGTCGCCTCTTTTTTGAATGTTAAGTTAATGTTTTGTTTGCCCATGTCTTTTTTTTCAATTAAAATCTAATATCTTAACTTTTTTCCTATTTGCTCATTTTTCTTCTTTTTGTTGCTGTCTGCGGGGAAAGCTGAGGGGATGTGACAGTAATGGTTTGTGAGCTGTATACGTGCCTCATAGCAGGAAAGGGAAAGAGTGTACGGTAAATAAATGACAGTCATTTCAGTTTTTATTTAATCATGATATCAGGGGCATGTCCTTCCAGTGTTCATGAAAACAGATTTGTTAGTTTCTGTGGTCTGCACATAACACACAACACTCTCATCACTTTGTTACACACAAGAAACCAGATCATAAATGCGTCACGTAGTGCTTCCATAATGTTTATTAGAATATTCAGAGTAGTGCTATAACTTCTCATTCACTAGAGCTTCTGTTGATTCATAGTTTTCATGGACGTGTCGGTCTGTGGGACAGATGCTCCGCAATGAAATAACTCTTTAAAGCAACATGAGAGAAATCAACAAAAAGCTACCTAATATTTATTATATTATTAATTTACAGTCACAAAATGTCATGGAGCAGTTCAAAGAAATGTGTGGGTTTCCTCACTGACATAATAAAGAATATTAATAAATACATGTTTTTTCCCCTTTTAAGTAGATTTCTGGAGTCTTTCTTCAAAAGGTCCGCTCTGAAATCAGTCTTGTTTCAGTGATTAGCTACAAAAAGAAAGATAGATGATACACAAGCAATTTTGCAAGGTGAGAGAAAGAACAAACTGCTGCTTTTTTGCAAAAAGGGATGGACGTAAACAGAAACAAAATCGAGGAATCAATGGATACACAGTAGAAAAGTCCCGTAACTGTCTGCATCTCTCTTTATATTGCCAACATTAGACCAGCTTGCTTTGCATTACTGAGAAAATTGTCCCATATGTGTCAGCCTTTGTAGAGTTAATGGAAAACTCATGAGAGAGTCAAAGTCAGTGAAGGGTTTTAGGTCTGTTTGAGTTTGTAAAACAGACTCAACAAAGTCAGTGCTTTCCAATCTCCAGCAGGAGAATCACCAGAGAACTCTTCAGTCAGTGATGAAAGTGAGAAACCAGTTGTAGTCAGTTTTAATTAGATTGTGGGTAAACTCTGCTCTGTGTATTATTACATCTTTCACCCCTCTCCACCAAGAGAACAGGCAGGAAACGGCACCGTGCCTTAAGTTCTCCCTCAACATTCGCTTGATTAATTTAAACAAAGTACAAAGTACCCACTGTCTGATAGAGAAAGGCCGGAGTGAAGGGAAGGGACCAGTGAGGGGGTCACATTGAGGATGGTAGAGGGAGAGTCAGGACTTGATACAGTAAAGAGGAAGGGTTGAACTGGGGAGGTGTTGTATTTGGAGCCTGCAGCTCTAATTGGCTTTGTGGGGTGCTTTGCTCTGCTCGGCAAAGAGATTTAAGGGGACCCTGTTCCCTTCTGCTGGGAGACTGTGTCGAGTTGTGCTTGAGGGTGAAAGTTTGTTTGTTTTGATTCCTGAGCCGCTGCTCAGGCTGTCCAAGGCTCTGTTGCAATGCAGAGAGTGTGGGAATGTGGGTTTATGTGTGAAGGACTGAAAAGACGAAGAGGAAACAAGACTGTGTCCGAAAGTTTGCGCTGTTTCAGAGCCTGTACACAAAGAGCGTTCCATCATTAAATACTGTCTTTTAAGTTTATCTGAGGACGTATGAATGGATTTTTGGATGAAATTGAAGGAAGTTATAGAAGGAAGGAAATGGACCATGTTCCGAGTTTTGCAGTAGCAGTTGCATAATCTGTTTAGAGATGGTGACCTGACCTTTGACTTTACTATGTGAGCTTTGAATTTGACGGGATAGTTTTATAGAGAAGAACCAAGGGCCTACACCTGTGAATTCAGCGTTATAATGGGTAAGTCCTGACTCTCAACAAAAGCTAGAAACTCCTCACTGTTCCAGTGGACAGCATAATGTTTGTTTCTCATTTCCTCTTCCTCTGGGCTTCAGAACAGGTTCGTCTTGATGTTGGGGTTGGGTTTTCTGTGGAAGGAGGACAGGACTCCGGCAAAGGGCCCGGTCATACTGTCTGCCGGCTGCCAGGCCTTCAGAATCTCCTGAGTCTGGGTGGCGGGCTGGGCCACGGCTGGGTTGGAGGGCCCGAGGTTGGACCAGCTGGGCGGCTTCAGCCCCTGCAGCACCGGAGAGTTGGAGGCGTTGATGTAGCCGATGTTGGCAGGAGCCGGGCTGGGGCTCAGGCTGGCAGGGCTGCCCATGTTCCCATTTGCCGAGCCCGGCAGGGAGGCCGTGCTGTCAGGCGTGGGGCTGCAGGTAGACTCTTTGGACTCGTCATCATCGGATGAAGATCTCAGCTCTCCGCCCTTCTTCCCTCCTGAGCTGCTGCTGGAGCTGCTGCCCGTAGTGCCGTTTGAGTTGTTGGCCTTTGAGTTGGCTGCACGCTCCTGCTTACGAAACTTAGCACGCCTGTTCTGAAACCACACCTGTACAAAAAAGACAGAGATACAGTTAATATGTGTAAGAAACTACACAAGATATAGATGGATGGATATAGATAGACATAGATGGATAGATAGATAGATAAATATAGAGATAAATAGATATATCATTATAGAGATAGGTAGATAGATATAGAAATAGATAGATAGATAGATAGATAGATGGATAGATGGATGGATGGATAGATAGATAGCTCTAAATTCCATAGTTTTCCTTTGCTTGAGTTGTGTTTAATTTATTCTACCTGAAACTCTCTTCATGTTTAAGAAAGCAGAAGAATAAAAGCTGCTGCTCTCACCTGAACCCTGGCCTCGGTCAGGTCTATCTTCAGCGCCAGCTCCTCCCGGGTGTAGATGTCCGGGTAGTGCGTCTCGGCAAAGACCCTCTCCAGCTCCTTCAGCTGGGAGCTGGTGAAGGTGGTCCTGATGCGCCGCTGCTTCCTCTTCTCGTTCAGGCCGGAAGGGTCCGAGAAAAACTTGTAAGGGACTGTAAGGGGAAAATGATATCCGTTAATGGAATATTAACATTTGAACGTTCACCAAGCGCTGAGGGCGTAAATGATGGAGAACCCGTATAACTCGTCAAGATTTGTTTTTTATATATAAGGTCAACATTTGTGCTTTTAGTTACTGGTTTGTGGATGCCGGTTTATTTTATTGACTAATTGTTTGCAGGGTTGTTTTAAAAGCCAATGAGAGTATATAATAGGCTGAATGCCCTTTACAGACCACATTTATAAAACAATAAAGAAAACGCTGATCGCTGGTCAACTCCTACTTTTTTACATACTTATTTGTTTTAACCATTTTGTAGCCTTATACAGCATAATGTAGCTAAATGTAGTCTCAAATAAATTACAGGCTATAAACAACACATTTAGGCCTGTTGATCGGATTTATAAAATGTTTTGAATTAAAATCCAACAGTATAAAAGTCAGTTTGCAATTCAAATCTATTTAGGTTATTATGGAGTAAGGTCACGGATAATGGAAATATCAAGAAACATAAAACGAGAATTTCCGTGTATTTTTAAGCTTCGATCAGAAAAGAACCTCACTGCTCTGAGAAACAAATCATTGATAGGTTTGTTTTGATGGGAGTGAGAACAGGGTGACACATGTCTGCAGTTCTTTACGGAATTAAATCAATGCATGCGATTTGCAAACTGCAAAACAATAAATACATTTGCATAACGAGTTTAAAATAATAAATGTAGTTCAAACAATGTGTCCGTTAGGCGTGCCTCTGGTCAGCAGGTGTGTGGGATTCGAAGTTGTTTTCGATTATTCCCTTAGAAAATGTATATTATTATTATTATAATAATAATTATAATTTTCATTATTATTATTATTATTATTATTATCAGCATATATGTTATTTTCTTTATAAATTGGCGCATAAATGCATATAAATGCAATTTCTCACATTAATAGACGATGTTTCACCTTTAAAAAAAAATATAGGCCTATATTAAGTCATCATATAAAAATAAATAAAGCATTTAACGGAATTACCATTACACTGCCTCTCTCCAATAATGCATTTGCCGTAATTTATTCTAAACGACAAATTAAGTGCATCAAGATAAAATCCATGTAAAACCATTCAGGCTTTTAACGATATAGACAATTTAGTCGTCAATAACGGGAAAAAAAAATCACAGTTCCATATTTTCTTGGAAAATGTTTGCTTGACGTCTAAAATGTGTCACAGCTCAGCATCAAGCCAGAGAAAATGATGAAGACGACAGAATAACATAAACATTTATATCATTGCTCTAACATGTGTAGATATCCCCGCAGACCCTCAGGAGAGAGGGCTCCTACCTGAGGAGTATGGTGTGGGCTGGTGCTCGCGCAGGGCTCCCAGGGTGCAGCTGGCCGTGCTGAGGGGGGTGCAGCCCGGGTTGGAGAAGGGTCCGCTCCGGATCGGGTTGTACTGGAAGGAGCTGGCCTGGCTGCAGGAGCTGAAGTCCGCGTAGGCCGAAGCTTCCATGGCCGCCATGCAGGAGTCATATGAGTTCAGGTAGGAGTAATCCATTTTATACATGGAGAAGAGCCGGTGCAAACTACCGGTTTGCCAACAAAAAAGCAAATAACTGTGAGCAGAGGGGCTCGGGTGTGTATGCAGCCGTCTTTAAGTGAGGAGTTGCAGGGAATATTGTTCGGTATGTCTCTCCAGTATCTCCCAGGACTGAACTCCTGTCAGTTTTATATCTCACTGCATGTGACGGGACTGTTTTTGAGATTTCTCGGTTAATAATCCAGATGTTTTTCGCCTTTTTCTCTTCACTCTTCTTGTTCACTTTCTCCTGTTGTCTCTGTTCGGCTCTCCTCTCTGGACTGCTCCTCGCGCTGCTGTCTCTCTCCGTTTGACAGCGCGCTGCAGCTCGCGCAGTGTTTATAATAAACTTGGCAGAGCGCGAGACAATAGCGAGGCGGTGGTCTAGTTTCCATGACAATGCCCCCCCACTCCTCCCACCACTCACTGCACCGCCCATGCGCTCCAGAGCATCGCGAGCTCGCAGGTGTCAGCAGAGTTAAATCGTAGGGCTAAAAAACCGAAATGCTTCTTCATTTTCAAAGTTTTACATGTTTTCCTTTATCGGACGTTTCTAATTTGGACGATTCAAGTCAATATTGGACTGAAATCAAGCGTTAATCTCAGTTTCATCAGCTCACAAACTCTCACAATTTCCAGCCATCCAAGATAGGCAAATACTTCTGTCTTCTCCTGAATTTAGTCTACTATGTATCCCCTCTTTTTCCACTATTTTGATGAGATGCTTTAATTCAAGTAGAAAGCAGCCTTGCCTAAAAGCCTCTTGAAGTGCCCATAAACCACGTCCGGTGTGGGAAGTATTGTTCATTTGTGGAATTGTATTTCTTTTTAACAGCCTATCTTTGAATTCATGAAGCAGACTTGGACTCAATAAGATCTGTGGATTTTGAAGTCCAGAATATTAATGTGTTTGTTAAAATATCACAAGATTATGAGCCTGTAGAGATTTTAAATGAAAGAAGCAATATTCAATCGGTTTGGGATTTGGGAAGTGCTAACGATTAGTATGCTAAAACAGTATATTCAACCTATTAACATGTGACTACATTGTATCTGTTACAGGCTGAGGGAATGGATCGAATAATGCTCCATTGCTGATCATAATAGTTTCACTGCCCCTCAAACGGCTCGTGGAAACAAGTGAAACTCAGCCACAGAAGTCTTTATGTGGGAACACGTCCAGATGTGACGGTGATTGGTGAGATTAAAAGCTTTGATTTGATTCCGATCACTTTTTACGGAGATGTCACCAGAGTGAGCGTCACTTTGATGTATAGGACTAGAGAGGGAAGTGGTTGCGGAGACAACTGAGCATCCACGACAGGCTAACCATAAACGCATTGACGCTCCATAAATTGGTTTAAGTTTATTGTTCGGTGTCATACAATGTGATAAGTCATATCCCACACGGCCCCCAACACACACACACACACGCGCGCACACACGCGCGCGCACACACACACACACACACACACACACACACACACACATTCTTGAAACCGGCTCTATGCAGTTTTCAAATCTGATGCAATTCGAAAACACGACATTGCAGGCTCTGAAATTAACAGGCGTTTTATTAGAGGATACATTTCAACAAATAACATAACCCACAAACCAAAATTATGTTTTCCGTGAATGCGATAAATTAATTAAGTTTGGATTGTGTGTGTATGTGTGTCTCTTATCTCTTCTTGACCAGAGGCTGCATGATGATGCTCCTTAATGTCATTAACCCACCAAACAAGCGCATGCGTGCATTTGCCGCGTTGCACTCACTTATACCAATAAGTATAAATAATAAGATTTGTTTAAAGCGTTTATTGTGTGGTTGGTGAGAGCTGTGGATGTTTGGGGCGGGGCGGCACGCGGAGCTGCTGTTGATAGAGTTGTTGTTGGTGCTGATGTTGGCTCACAGTTCTGGATGAACGTCACTGATGTCTGTCGCGGTGTCCAAGTCCAGGCCAGACACAAGAGCTCTGGGTTTAAGAGGGCAAACCTGAGCCCTAGTCTTTTCACGTAATTCTTTCTAAAGATATCGCACTTAAATACAATAACATACAATATTAAGATGTGTGCGTAATTACGCAAGACATACAGCCATTCTTCTTATTATCACATTTCAAATGCTTTAGATCCTTAAGGTCTCGTTAACCAGCCTTATCACTTATTCCTTAGGTGATATACGCACACGTGTCCAACCCACATGGACTTTTAAGACACAACCAATTTTAGTCATAAACAGTTTTGTTTTCCTAAACATATACACTCATAGGCTTTTAAAAATATTTGAGTTTATGTGATCCACTTAGTTCCAATATTCTTTTACCCACTTAAAATATACACACATTTTTTAAGCCTGGTGATTTTTGGCCTTGCACATTAACCAGTCAGCTCCCAGGACGTGCCGTCTGTTGTGTGTCCTTGTCCCGTCTGCTGGGTTCAGAGGTGAGTTTACCGAGAAACTTAAACTGTTTCAAAGTTAAACTCTACGTTTCTACATTCCAAAAAAAGAGCAGCCAGGAGCGACCCTAGCTCTCCCGCTTTATGCATTTAAACTTTAATCCCTTCAAAGAGGGGACCGGTCTCTTCCAGGCCACTAATCCGCATAGTGCTGCAGCGCAGGGGGAGACTTCTCCTCTGCGGAGGCTTTAACTTTGGACTTTTACATTCATGGGGGCGATTTGACGGAAACAGTAACGGGGATCTTTGGCATTCATGACGTCTGAGTCAACAGAGAGGGACACAATGGTCCCCTAGAGGCTCCTGAGGGCCCCTGAGAGAGGAACCCCGACTATAGGGATTATAGGCCCATGGAGGACTGTTATTAGGGGATATTTTATGGACGCACTTAACATAGGCTGTCCGTTTCTAATGAGGGTTATGATTGTGTTATCATCAAAGGATCAATTGATTTTTTCCAGTGATCATTGTAGCTCGTAGATATAAAACCTGATCTAAAAAAAACATGTTGTATTGGCAGGAGACAACAAATAATAATTCAACGATAAAGACCATTTAGGCTAATGAAAGAGAACATATAGGTCTACAGAACAATACGCAGAAATAATAATTGAGCAGGTTTTTATGCATTTGTAATAATAATAATCGGATTTAACTGTAATTTTTGGTTATTTTTCCCTTGATGGTGAATTAAGGCTTCCTGTTCAAATATATAGCCTACTATGGGTGAAGCCTTGGCCTGCAAATGGCTTAGACTCTTCTCTGTGCTGGGAACACTATGTTTTCAAAAATACAATAAAGATATCACTAGCCCTTATATTCATACCCGATACTTTGTCTATCTTATCTTGAACACGAAAGGGGCATGATCTGTAGGGAAATCCTAATCAAATTCCCAACATGTGTCCTCCCCATCTTTCATGCCACTGTAATTGTTTGTGATTGTCTCCACCGGCTGCAGATCTGTGGCGCTGCGCTGCATGCAGATCGGCCTTAACGACGCAAGCAGCAGGACAACGTGTGTGTCAGGGCGCAGAGACTGGTCCCTATGATGGATGACTGGATGGATGGTCTTGATGGAGAGATGGAGAGGTGTATGGATAGAGACAGCTGGATAAGGGATGAGTGAAAGATGGAACACTGGTTTAAAGAAAAGCCACGCGGGAGGCCCCAGTCCGGTATCTGTCTCGTGACACGCGGTGGTGGTCTGAACACCAAGTGAAGCTGTCAGTCAGAGAGAGGGCCTGCCAGCTCCATCCATCATGAAAGCTTAAAACAGAACATGTCCTGTGCGCCGAAAGCTGTTTTCCTGATTCAGACTGAGACAGCTATTGATCCTCAGGTCTGGGTAGAAACCTCCTTTATGTCAAGATTTGTAAAACACACATATTTTAGTAAGAGTAAAATAAAGTCAGGGCCACTGCTCCAATCACACGCAAGGCAAACTGATTTTACGATGCATGAGAGCATGTTGCTATAAAATGCAACTGGAGACAAAAACAGATATTAATGTTGTTCGTTTTGATAATATTGCAGAAACGCCAAAATAACCCTCATGCTGCTTGATTCACTCTGAGATTACATTTGAATTAATATGACAATGTGTATAATAAGAAAAAACTAAAATAGCTGTGAACATTTGAACAAATAGCCACATTTATGCTTTTTAAAACCCCTACAGTGAGAGTTTATATTATTATAATACATGTTTTATGTATATAAAGCTGTTAATTATTTTTGATGATTTGACCTTGATAACGTGACTAATAATAATAGTATGGGTAAAAAATGATTGAATGTTAAACTCATTTTCCTACATGCATGCATTTTCTCTCGTTCTTGCATTTTGTGGTGGTGCATATTGAATTATTAGGCCCATAGCGAATCACGGTGGACATCGTGTGGGAGTCTGTTTTCGTTGCACTGTAAACCGTTATAAATGAGTCCCTTAATGCTGATTTGATTGTAACCTGTGCGTATTTTAGCAAAAGCAAAAAATGGTTGATTGAACTCACTCACTATCTCTTTTTACCACTAGTATAAACACACGGTATAAAATAGGTATTTCCTTCATCTGTGTAACATTTTCCGTTTAGCATGAGTCCATAATGTAGCTACCTGAGATTTTATTTTAAATATCCTGGATGTCAATCATTGTGACAAATCCTATACTCTTGGCTAATCATTTGTATAATTGAATATTAGGAACCAAACTTCTCTCTCATTTGCTCCATGTTCTTCCTCCCTCAGCTGTGTTAAACCCACCAGGTTAGTGTGAGCAGCTGGCTGTGTGCACCTGCAGTGTCACTAAAATGTGTCGTGTCATCGCCTCTCTTAAGCTCCCCTTCCCTCAGAGGTGCATTTGATCGCACATAAAATAAATACAAAATCACAGAACCTGCCGTTAACATGAGCCTGCGTCTTTACAGCAGCAGAGGCTGGCGGTGCATTTGATTTGCCCGGTGATGGATGAGAGACGGTGCAGGAGGGAGGGGGTGTTTGGCCAGGGGCCGGGGGGTCCCGTTGGTGATCCTGTCCCCGCATTTCAATCCCCAATTACCGGAATGTGCCGTGACGCTCCGGCTCGAGACGACTGCGCGAGTCTAACCGGGTTACAGCAGCAGCACCTGCACTCTCCACTCAGGTAGTGTTGATACACGTGATCAAAATCAGCGTTGGCCCCAGCCTACTCCTCAAGAGGAAAATACAAATACTGATACAAATAGGATATCATACTGTTTCTTTTTATTTAATACCGTTAATCAGATTTTTTTGTGCAATATTGTGCCCTTTATGAAGGTCAATGCTTTATGGGCCAAGATGCATCACTTAAGGGAAGTTTATAAAGACATGATGCATACTCGTAAAAAAAGCCTCGTCAAAGAGCAAAAAGGCAAATCACCTTATCACAAGAACATTCAGAGTAAATGTCTTGAATCAAATGTCTCTTTATGCTTCATGTAAAATATCATCTTATTGCATCAAATTCAAATGTTAGAAATACCATAATTGGGACATTTAAACAGCCACTGGTTGCAGTGAAGAGCATCAGTTGTAAACAATCCCGAAATTATAATAAGATTGGAATGGAAAACGTGAAGTGAATTACAGTTTAATGAGAATAAAATCATTGTACAGCACAAAGGCTCACCAGGCTGAAGTTTTGTCAATTTCCACAAATGTGGTCATACATTTTAACCCATCAAATTACACTCACACTAATTTAAGTCCACTCTTACATGAATTCAACATGCATTCATCAGCCGGAATATGACGCAGAGCAGCTGCGGTTATTCACATGCTGCGTACAACTCTCCACTGCGGCACCAGATCTGTATTATCCTAATGGATAACGGCATGTTACTTAAAAAAGAAGCTTTTTAGGATAACAAAAAAAACAGGTCCCGGGAGACACACACACACACACACACACACACACACACACACACACACACACACACACACACACACACACACCACACACACACACACACACACACACACACACACACCACAGCTGGAGCAGCGAGGGATGGCCGCGCGCAGGAGAGCTTCTCCAAACACGCTAATTAGATCTCGAGCTCTGGCCCCGCGCTCTGAAAGCAGCCCAGCGGCGGGGCGCGCGGAGCTGTGGAAAGTTAATTGAATTAAATTCCCTCTAAACTAATTAGGCTGCAATCTGCCACGCGAGCTGTCCCTGAGCAAGGTTCGAATTAGGCGGAATGGATTCTTTCCTTTTCTTTAAAAGAAAGGAGGGCAGACTGGTGTGTTTTTGGTGGGGTCCTTTATTTGTCTTTTATGCTAATTCTCCCAGGGGACTGTCACGTGATTGCCTTGCGGTAACCGGAAGGCATCCGGTGTGTGTGCAACCTCTGTCCGCCGGTCCGGCCCGAACCACAACAAAGCCACTGAAAGCCCGACGTTAACTCAAGAGTCCAACATGTACAAAGGCTGAGATAACCGCTGCTTCACAGCTGCATGGATGAGGAGCATCTAGAGCTGAGAGGACTGAGGTAATGGAGGTGACATCGATCGCTTTCCTGGGGGAGCACAATAAAGAGGAGAGGGAGGGAGGGAGGGAGAGAGGAGAGGAGTGCGGAGGGACACGGATGAAAATCCCCCGTTAAGAGCAGCGACAGATATGATAATGGGAGAGCCTGTAGTCGTTCATCATTCACCACCTCCACCTACTGCTGCACCTCTCAGCTGCTGCTGCAGAAACTGCTCTGAAATCAAACGCACCCAAACTTCTTCAGCTATAGTTTTGTTATCAAAACAGAGATTAGTAATCATAAGCAGTAGATGTCATGAGCATGATTTCAAATATGAATCAGCATTGTACATGTTCAGAGCATTTATTTTTAGACCATCTCAAATCTAGGGCTTTTTTTACTCAATAAACCCTCTACTTGTAACTGACTGGACAAACTGTGCCACTGCTCCTGACTAACAGGAATGTTTTATGTCAAATGTCTGTTTATTGATTAATGTACGCCTATTTTACCTGAAAGGACAGAAGTGAGAGGAAGTGAGAGGGGAGAGATGGGGAAGGACAGCAACAGAGAACAAGGAACCAGGGATGTTTAGCACCCCAAATGTTATCTGTAATTGAGTTGATTAGAGCTTGTTTAGATAATTTACACCAATAAACTAAGGCCATGCATTATTACTGACTCTAGTGGCTCTGTGTGCAGCTTGAGTCTGTCTTTGATCAAGGAACACAATAAGTTACCAAAAGGAATGTAGTCTTTTGGTACCTTTTAGTTCTTTGCTTTGATACATGTTTGATTCCTCCCATCTTTCTTGTCTCCTGTCATATTTGACGTTTTACCTTTACTTCTCTGGGACAGAAAGACAGACAGATGGACAGCAGTCCACGAGGGAAGGACTCTGAGAAAAAGGTGGATGAGAAGCTGAGTATGAGGCGGAGGGAAGATGGGGGGATGGAGAGAGCAAAATGTATGGAGATAGAGTGAGAGGGAGGTTAGGACGATGGAGGGCCAGGTTTCTGTTTCTCCATAATCTAATCAGAGAAATGGCAGCAGTCAGAAATAGCCTGACGGACAGACTAAGAGCCTCTTCTCTCTCCCCTCCTCCTCTTATTCTTGTCTTCATCCTCGGGGAGGGTAAATGGATACACACACACACACACACACACACACACACACACACACACACACACACACACACACACACACACACACACACACACCACACACACACACACACACACACACACACACACACACACACACACACGCCAGCTTGACTTCCTAAAACCATAAAGTGTAGATGTGTTTGAGGGTTATAAGAGATTGGAAAAAAGCCTTGAGGTATCATAGCAAAACCTGATCTACTGACCAGATTCAGCTACTTCAAGAGTCCCACTTTTGAAAATGCATGCAGGTCTGTGGCTCATTTGATCCACTTCACAACATGCAGATAACATTTGATAAATAAATACAATTAGTTTACAGTGCAGACTACTAGTCATTTAGCCACAGTGTAGGGTTAGGTTGTCAGAAACCTTTTAAAAGCTGTACTTACCATTGTTTCAGTTACCGTACAACGAATCACCAGGAAACATTGAAAGGGAGCAAACAGTAGTCGTTATGAATGCACAAAATCAAATGTATTATTCTGCTGAGGTACGCTGATGAGGAGGGTCTAGATAAAAGTGACAGTCGTTTTTCAATATCCATTACTAAAACTATACTAATCATGGAGATGGAGAATAAATGGATACAACTTTCAGTTTTCAATCATTTCTTAGTTTTTAGACAGTGTAGAATTGCCTTAAAATCTTATATTTTGATAAATCGTTTGGATACTTAAATGTCAGAAAATATTGAAAAACCACGAATCGCAGGTTACCAGAATAAAATCTTCAAAAAATGTGTATCTGAGAGCATACAAACAATTAATTTAAGATAATAGAAGACAGTGTAAAGATGCTGGACAAATCAATTCATGGCATTTCTTCTCTATAATGTAATTGATTGATAGCAATTTATGTCATGATGACAAATTGACTACCAATTATTTTAACGCTAAAGAATATGATTATAGTTTTTTACTTTTCCATATCAACAGGGAATGACCACTGTGACTCAGGCTGTAAAACAGGCTGCATGTGTGTGTGTTGTTGGGGGGTCCAGGCAGAGCACAGTAAGAGTGAATGTGTCCTTTTCCTGCATGCTAATTCGTCCCTAAAGGGGAGACATTCCTGCAGGGTGTGTGTGTGTGTGTGTGTGAGAGGTCTTCTACATTTCTGTGGCATTTGGCGCGCTGCATTCCCTCCCAGCGTCAAACACAGACCCCCACACAGAGCAGAATTCCAGGGAAATTCCTCTGTCATGTTATTTTACAAGGTGGACAAGCGTTATTGTTGCAGAATTCCCACCCAGGCACTGGGGTCACACACACACACACACACACACACACACACACACACACACACACACACACACACACACACACACACACACACACACACACACACACACACACACACACACACACACACACACACACACACACACACACACACACACACACACACATCCATCCATCAGGAGTGTCAGTGCTACACAAACAGAACAAAAAAAGAGGAATCCCCTTTTTGTTGTGATGACTTTATTTACACGGTGGAGGTTGGGATACAAGAATGAATAATGTCACTCCATTACATTTGGCGCCTTGTCGAGATGCTGTTAAAACATTTATGAAACAACACTTTGAATATTATTTCTTTATGTCTCTACATTTCTCTTAATGTCAGTGTACAGCATGGAGCACTTCGTCGTGACAGAAGAGACTTCTTTACATTCACATGCATCAACAGAAACAATTCACAAGGCAGTTTTATTACCCATCATTCAAACGGGCTGCTATACATTTCTGCTTGGTATTTCTCCACTAACATATTAAACACTGAAATGAAATGAATTAGCAAGTCGTGTTCACAAACATTTATCAGTGAAGCTCTGCTGGTGAGGATTTTCTAAATGAAGTGAGCATCAAAGTGAACAGGCAACAATCTGAGGCAATGCCAAACTCTCTTTGGTCATTCAAATGTTCCTTTCCTTCAAAGCAAACGGACAACTCGTAGATGTTATTCATCCGCACATCATTTTGTACGTATTAAAGGAATGTAAGTGTTGCTATTTGTCAACAAATCTGTTAGGATTTTCCCCATTTGACAATATTTTTCTCTGCTAAATCATGCAACAACAAATCTACCACTCAGCCTTTTAATGTGGGATATGCCACCGTTCATTGTCATTAACTTAAATATAGCTTTTAATAAATATTCAATAATTTGGCTGTTTTCAGTGCTCTACACTATAAAGTGGACATTAACTTCATCACTACGTCACAGTTCATTAACAATAGGCTACTACATACGTAATGATATGAAGTTTAGTTTAGCTTATACGATGGCTTCCCTCCACTGATGGGATGTTTGATGTTCATGAAGACGCACAGGCACTGAAGCCTCTTTGCTTCGTTTACAACCTGCAACATTTACTCACCCTGCACTTAGATTTGATATCTAACAACTGTGTGCACAGCTCTGGATATGACAGTCTGTTATATGATACACTTTAATGGTCACGTAGGATGACTTTATATACTGCTTACAGCACACATAGTTGGCAGATATTATACTGCGATATTGCGAAAAGTTGGCATGTGATTACTGCATGTGTGTACTGAAACAAAGAGGCAGTGATGTGTTTATCAGAGGTACTTTTATTGGTAACATCCATCAAGAACTATCCATGCTCCTGACACTAAGATGATGCTGTGAGTGTGGAAAGTGTACATGTGTGCATACATATCTGGATATACTCTCTGTGTGTCTGCGTTAGTGTTCAGGGCTGAGCGCCGGACGGATGTCCAGCGTTCTCGATGTGCTGTCCTCTCCGACCACCTCCAGGCGCAAGCTGGGCGTGCTCGGATCCTCCTGGTCCTCTGATTGGACGGTGAGACGCAGCGTGCAGCCTTTGGGCAGCAGCTCCTGCTCGTACGCCGCGGCTAACTGGTTGACGACCCGTCGCTCAACCTGAAGGATCAGCCGCCGGGTTAGTGGGGGAGAAGAGATCAGAGAATTATATTTAAAGTGGTATACAGGCTGTGTTGTCTAATGAGTTGTGCAGGTTGTTTGGCCCATAGCATCAGATTATTCCCATTTCCTTATTTGCAATTAGAATATTATATTACTTATGTTCATTTATATAACAGTCAAGGATTAACTAACCATAACTGCATTGTTTATAGAAGTTATGAATAGACAGACAAATATGTACAAACTACTCTGATCATCAATTAATAACAAATAATTGTATCCTACAAAAATGCACTTTTTTCAGCATCCTAAATATCTCGCTTTTCTGTTTTATATCATATTATTTTCTGAGATTTTATAGACCAGACATTAATCTAGAAAAAAAACGCAGTCTCATAATTCATGAAATAAAAATAAATTGCAGTCATTTAATATTATTGTATTTAACCTTTAACTTCTGAAAATCTGTTATTTTTCTCTGCTGAAAGGAGACCCTTTGGTTATTTGACTAATTGTTAGGGCTATAGCATATTAGAAAAACCCTTCTTTCTCCAAGCACAAGCTTATTGCCAACACTCATACAAGTTACATAACACATCATGTGCAAATCACACACATAACTAGAGTTTAATCGAACTATCCTAACCCAGTCGCAGCTCATACCTCATGTTTGATGGAGCGTGCTCCATAGTGCATGTTGTACCCCCCCGCCAACAGGTCCAGAACCGGGCGCTCCCACTGAAGAGTGATGTCATGGCGCTGCTTGGCCTAATGACGGAGAGAGAAGAGAATAAGATTGCTGAGGTCCCCACACACACGTCTATAAAACACTGTTCGTCTGTACATCTGTCTGTTCCAAATATCCACAGATTTATATATCATCACAGTATACAGTATTTATTCTACTGTGCAGAATTTAATTTCACATTCTGTTTGATCTTAATCTATTGTACCTGAACACAGCTTACTTATTCCTGCATTTTACTTGCACTATTGTATCACTAGCACTATTTCATTTCATATTTCTTTATGCCTTTAGCTTATCGTATGTTGCACTGTTGTCTCCGATTAAGAACCAATTGCCAACAGCTATACTGTGGCTTTAGTGCATGAGACAACAAATAGTTCCTCCTTAATCCTTAAAGAAAAAAGTGTTAAATGGGTGAACTTAAAATTGTGAGGCCTTAAGTATAACACACTACCATAAACAGTCAGATCAGAAGGAGCTGATGGTGGATGCAGGAGACGGACAGAGAGCAGATAGTGTCACGCAGCATGTCTGCCAGCGCTAATCAACAGGCCCTTAATGCGTTTTAATCAAACATCAGTCAATAGCAGCAAGCAGAGATGCTCATTTAGCTTCTCATGTTAACACTCCATTCAATAAGTCCTACGCCATGTTTTACTCCAGAGATGCAAACACTAATATCACAACATTTAAATACCGTATTAAAGGCAAATTATGATAGCACTGAACATTTAATTGATTTCGTATAAGTGAGTGACAAACAAATGTCTCCTGAGGATTCTGTCATAATGAGATTTATGCTGTGTGTTCACAGCCGCAGACAGAAGCTAGTTATTACGAGACACCTCAAACATTAAATAACAAAAAGAAGAACACACAGTGTGAGTGAGTGAGTGAGTCATGAGTCAGGGTCCTATCAGCTGCCTGCAGGGTCTTGCTGGCTCTCAGGAGACCCGCTGTAATATTAATAATTAAATATTGATGAAGGCTCCACATGTTAAACACTGTAATCACATTATAGTGAGTAGTAGTGGCACATCATATTGATCTGGTGTGTTCCTGCACAGCTCAGCGGCTGCAGGAAGAAGTGGGCGGGGCCTACAGCCCCACTGCAGGACACCCAGGTTATAAATGTCGGGTGCAGTGATATCACAGTGTTGCGTACCTTCTTGGCCCAGAAGTTGAGCTCTTTGGTGACCAGCTGCAGCAGCTCTGAGTGACAGAACGGCAGGAAGTATACGATCTCATTGATCCGACCCAGAAACTCGTCCCTCCGGTAATGAGCCTGTGGAGGAACCAAAGAAGTGACAATGACTACCGGTGTCTCTCAGGCCAAATACAGGACACTGCTGAATTTTTTTTTCTTTCCTGCTTACCTTTAGGATCGGTCGAATCACACTTTCTTTAAACTGTCGGGAGATTTTGACGTCATCCCCTTTCTGTACGTCCTCTGGGGAAAAGCACAGCATCCATTTCAATTCAGATTTTGTTTATCTGAGGGCTCTGTACGTCTTTACCGTGTCACACAACATCACTATAGTTGGTGTGACACACTATGTGTTTTGTAGGGAAACTATTTGACCATACTTCACATTATTATATCACAGCAACAAATGAAAAAGTAATATCAGAATGGGATTAAAAGCGTTCTCGATGTAGGAACAAATAAAATCACAACGTACAAATAATTTTAACGCTGTAGTAAGATGACAAATGTTACGAAACAAATGCAAGTCAGTGTGATGCAAGTCATCCTTGTGTATGCATTTGCATTTAGCTTTGTGTCTCTCACCGAGTTTGTCCGCCAGCTTCCTGTGGCTGACCTCTTCTGCTTCCTGACGAAGCTGCAGTGCATGCTGGGCAATTTCATCACTTGCAATGTTAGAGGTCATGATGAAGATGGCGTCTTTACATTCAATGGTTTTCCCCTTACCGTCTGTGAGGCGACCCTGAGAGCAAAAGTGACTCGTTACAGTTTGCAAATGTCTTATAAATGTGACTAACAGATATTTCTGTGCTCTTTTGTGTGTGTGTGTGTGTGTGTGTGTGTGTGTGTGTGTGTGTGTGTGTGTGTGTGTTTATATACATACCTCATCAAAGAGCTGCAGCATGATGGTGAGGACATCAGGGTGGGCCTTGTCTACTTCATCGAACAGGACCACAGCGTTGGGACACGCCTTCAACAGCTTGGTCAGCTGACCGCCTTCCTCGTGTCCCACGTACCCCGGCGGGGAGCCAATGAACTTTGCCACCTGGGAGACGAGGAACAGAGGTACGTTTTAAACTATGTAACACACAAAGTCAATTGTAAGAATCACACTTAACATATAATGCCGAAAACCACAAAACAATTCTGGTGTGAAATGATGAGATTTGGTACTTGAATAAGAAAATACTCAGATTTACTGATTAAATGTATCAACAAAGCTTCACAAACAAGGAACAAATATGACATTTTTGTTTATGCATCCATTCTGAGTACATACAGAAGTAATCAAGGGTCTTACCTCGTGTTTTTCCTGGAACTCGGACATGTCCATACGGATGAACCCCTGCAATCACACGATGGGTTAACCTCCATACTCTGCTGTATCAGTGTGTATCATCTTGTTGAACATCTGGTACTAATAGTTACCATGGAAACCAAAACAAATTGAATTCTCTGTCATTTCTTCACAGCGGGAATAGGTCGCTAAATTAAATGTCTGTGTTTTTTATCTATGAGAACACTTATTTTCCACCTATTGACTGAATGTAACATCACCGCTGTGTATACTGTGTGTGTGTGTGTGTGTGTGTGTGTGTGTGTGTGCGCACATACCTTTTTGAGGTCCTTGTGCATGTAGCGAGCCACCTGTTTGGCCAACTCTGTCTTTCCTGTGACATCAGACAGATCAGAGACGTTGTTTGATTATTAATCCTCAATAAAGGAACAACCCGCGCCCTCCATTTAATAATTTTGTTTTTAATATAAAAAACACAACCCCTTCTTATTTTTTTTAATACATCAGTATGCAGAGATTTCAGGAAAACAAGCTTACTCATTTCCGACAGAAAGACGATGTCTCTCCTTCTCTAAGTGCTGGCCTAAATCCCAGTGCCTCCGACGACTAAGCTTTCAATCATCTGCCGCTCTCCAGAAGCACACATTATGTTTGTAGCTAAAATATTCTGCATATAAATGCTCATATATGATATTGATGTCTTGTGTTTGGTATGGGGATGATGATTATGTGTGTGTGCGTGTGTGTGTGTGCGTGAAAGGCTGTGTGTCTTGTTGCTGTGTTTAATATTGATGTCTTATGGCCACAGTTTGTCGCTGAAGGCAACAGAGAATATGAACACCGCCTCTCCTTCATCTATCTCTCTGGCCTGTCATCTCACCATCTCTGTCTTTTTTAGCCATCTATCTGGCCCTTAATATCCCTCCGTCTTCCTCTCTCCCAAACACACACAAACACTCACACTTCTTCATCCTGCTGCTGTGTGAGAACATTTAAACTTGTCTCTGTACTAGACATGTCAAGTTTTGTCCTTTACTACTGAAAATCTAATGACAGAATTAATCCAAAACTTGTTTTCCTACACAATTAGGACTCTGCACTATATTGATATTGTGATATGAGACTAGACAGGGTGTGAGGATTCTGATATAGTGTTGTCGTTTTCTGGTCTTGAAAGGCTGCATTACAGTCAAATTATGTAATTTTATGAATTTACCAGACTTTTCTAGCTGTTTTATTATTTGCCTTTACCCACTCAGCGATGAAATCCACAAAACGAATACTAATTTATAAAGAAATGTATTCTGTACCCTAAAATATCTATGTGATAGTTTTTATGATTTCCATATCACTTAGCACTTTACACTACTCCATAGTACACACAGCTTTAAAGCTAACACTGGTATTTTGGACAACCCTCCATGAATGGTTCCCTTTTTTTAAAAATTATTTTTGAGGCATTGTTGTGTTATTTCTGACAGTGTGAGAAACAGATGCGTGGACAGAGGAGTGCGGTGTGAATCTGTTGTAGCAGAAAGGTCACCACAGAGTTTGGACAGTCTCAATTCATCCCCCCCATCCCAGTGGATTTCTTTAATTGAAACGGCTGTAGAGTTGCTCTGAGATGTGTTCTCTCTCTGCGCATCAGAAAAAGAGTCTGGCAGTGTTTTAAAGTGCAATCAGCTGTTTATGACACCTAGAGCTCAATGGGCTGCAATAAACTCAATATTAGAAAAGGATGGCATTTTATAAAGCCAATACTGGTCAATCAGAAAATGCGTTGATCAGTCAAAATCATACACACATTATTCACAAGCAACTGCTTTATTTAATGCTTTTCTTTTTACTATATTGACTTCTGTTTCACTGCTAAGCTATATCAATATTTGTAGATTTGGTGTATTGTGTGTAATAATTAGCAGCAGCTCTGCTTACTGAGCACCAGATAAAGCCAGGTTCATGACCTCAGAATTGCGGCCCATCAATGGTTTTCAGTGATTCAAGATGGTCTCCAGTTGGAAATGGATTGATGATCAGCTTTATTACCCCTTAAGGGAAATTGGTTGAGAAACAAGGGAGCCAATCACAGACGTGTGGGCGGGACTAAATCAGGTGACACTGCCAGTGTATAGTCGCTTTTGTTACCAACTGCTAATGTAGATGACATCTAACAATAGAATACATTTAACTTATTCATGATGTCATTACTTTCCTATCCAAACTGTTGAACGCATAAATGGCCTGTTGAATGTAATAAAACCTCTTAGTGTGTTGACTATAGGAATAGTTCAGCACGTAGATCAAGAAGGAACGACCTTTGAAAAATTGTTTTAGTTGTTTGTCTTCATTAACTCAAATGAGGCCCTTCTTTTTCGAAACAGATATTTGCAATTCATTTGTTAAAAATGAATATGTAATAAACAGTCAAAAATGTTGCTTAAATTCGTATTTTGTTTCACTGAGTAAATAGGATTCTTCGAAAACAACCCCCTTCACTGAACGCTTGATAGTTTCTCTAATTTGTGTTAACATTGCACCGTGTGCTTTTGTAGTCTTGTGTATTCTGTTTCTATTGAAATCAGTAGTCTGTCAGGAGGAAAATACACTCCGCGAGCATTCAACGAACTTCAGAAACTCAACTTGCTCGAGTGTTCTGTTTATTTTGGCAGCTACTTTCAAGAGAGTGCTTTTTTTTCATGAGATAAAACGACAGAGAGGAAGTGCTTGGTGTGAAAGATGAGAGTGATTTACCGATTCCTGATGAGCCGAGGAAGAGGAATACGAGAGGATGCTCTTCGTCGTACCAACCATTCTCCTTCCTCCTGATGGCTGCAGAAACACAGAGAGGCAGAACACTATTATCTCATTTATTTGCCTTTGCACTCAGTATTCTGAGTTTCTCCAGACTGAACCGAGTTGACCCGAGGGCGACGGGTATCCCAGAAACTATGATAAAAGAGTGAGAGAGCAGGGATGAGAAAAGGGTCAAGACATTTGAGCGAGAGACAGAAAAAGGGAGACAGAAGAGAGAAAACAGAGCAGGAGAGCAAGATGAGAGACCTCCAGAAAGCTACCCACGCTGCCTCTCTTCCCCCCTCAGTCAGTGGGGCCATTAGCCAGCAGTAATTGTGTTAGCCTCCCTGGCGCGGCCATGGTGAAATCAGTTTAGCATGGATCGCAGCCTCACACACACACAGACACACACGCTTGCTTAAAGAGGAGTGCCTACCCAACCCTGCCATCACCCCAGCAACCACACTCACACACATGCACAAAGACGAGATGATGAGGTGGATCCGAGGCGAGTAAAGAGTGTATTTGGCCCGTTGTTTCAGCCTCTCCACGGAGAAGCAGACACTAGCAGGAACTCATCCAAACCTGAAGCTGTTGAGAGGTCCGGGCCAAAAGCAGAGCCGTATACGGGCAGGGTTTGGATGATAGCAGGTCCGTAGTTTATTGGTGGCATTGCGCTAAAAGGCTCAAGGTTTGAATCCTCTGGCAGGCTGAGGCCTCGCACAGTCCAAACTCTAAATTGCTCATAGGTATGGATGTCTGACTGTGTTTGCCTTGAAAAAGACTCTCCATCTGTTCAGAGCGCTTTAACCCCCAAACTGATGAGCAGGGATACAAAATATTGTTGGATGTGTCCTGATTGTGCCACTGGGTAAGTTAAAATGTCCACGGTATGGTCTGTGAATCCACCTCTGAGTGCAACTGCTGCTGCAGAGCTGGTATTTACTTTATTTAGCACTTGATGTGGGTCTGTGATTATTCTTATAGTCCAGAGAACCTTTTATATTTCGTGTTACCAATACATTTAACTTGAATTTCTTGTGGTTTTTGGGTGGAAAACAACTCAAAAGGCTCAAGGTACATCAAATGGAGTTCAAACGGTAAATGGACTGCGTTCATAGCGCTTTTCCAGTCTTTAAAACCCCTCCATAGTGCAAACTTTGTTTAGCTTTAGAAATGTATAATATTTAAATAATATGTATAAAACAATATCAATGCTACATGAACCCCCAGCCCTATCCATCAAACCTATGTTCATTAAAAAAGCCAAATGATCTAAAAGTACAGTACAAATATAGTATGGTTTTTAATATAACAGTTTTACCTCTGGTTATAAATGTTAGCATTTAAAAAAGGTCCTACAAGTCTTTCCATCTCGAATCCTGACCTGTTTGAATCTAACAAGTGACAACACAATCTTGTTCAAGTCTTAACCCAAAAACACTGGTGGAGATTTAACTGCGTGGTAAAATGATTCGACATTTGTCCTTATTGGTCTGCCCTTTGACAAGTCTTCACACACCCATCATGCATTCTTCCTAACTTGTTGTTGCCTTAACAACTACTGGCATCTGTTCTCAACATAAAGATCTTACAGTTAGCATCTCAGTTGAAGATAACAAGCTAGAATATTGCATCTGAGAGGTGTCGATTTCTTGGCAAGTTATCGAGTGCAGCCAGAACATAAGTGGCAGGAGAACGCTGTGGCCAAGTCGCTAAAGAGAACAGAGGAACCACAACTTGAGTTACACTTCAACAGCCACAGTATTATGTCCTGTCAAAGAGCATCTTTTCCAAGACGATGAGAACTTTCCTGCTCACATTTTGAAATCCAAGAGGCTGTGTGTGATGCAGTGAAGCTAAAATACTTCACGACACACACCAGTTGTGAGTGTTAAAGTAGCTTCTAATAGCTGATAATCATTAAGAGCAGATTCTTGGCACGAGGGGAGAAGGAGAGGGAGCTAGAAAGACGATGGGAGAGAGGGGAGCAGCATGAGGAGCGAAGATAAGGAGAGGAGAGAGGAGTAAGGATGTAGGAGATAAAGAGAGGAAAGAGAGAGAAGTGATGGAGATAAGGAGACAGAGAAACAAATGAGTGTGTCAGAGATGGACACAGAGATGAATAGTGACAAGAGGGGCTCCAAAGCTCCGTCTGCTTTATCAATGACTGTGTGAATGACAGCGTAACCTTCTGTGTGTGTGTGTGTGTGTGTGTGTGTGTGTGTGTGTGTGTGTATTTTAGCTGATTGAGACCGACTTTGACAGAAGGGCACATTGACATTTCTCAGAGGACCCTCACGACAACAACAAGGAAAGGAAGGAGACACAAAAACAAATGAAAGCTTGCGCTCTCTCTCTCTCTCTATCTCTCACACACACACACACACACACACACACACACACACACACACACACACACACACACACACACACACACACACACACACACACACACACACACACACACACACACACACACACACACACACACACACACACAGCAGTGTGTGTTGGGCAGGTCTGGTTGGCTCTAACATGATTACAGAGGGATGATTCTCCTCAATAACTCTTAGCCCTGAGAGCTAAACCTGGATCAATCTAACCTCCTTCCTGTGTGAGTGTGTGTGTGTGTGTGTGTGAGTGTGTGTGTGTGTGTATATCTTGCTTCAGGCCAGCTGTTTGTCATGAGGAGTTCAGGAGGAAACAGCAGTTTTGGAGCCATGACAACACACCAAATGCCAGATATGAAAAAAAAACAATTTCTTCCCAAGTGGTTTGCTAAATGGATACATTTAGATATAAAAACAATTAGTGTATAAGTCATGGTCGATAGTTCATCATAAATCAAAGCATCAAGAACTTTTAACAATTAATAGTTTTTTCCATTATACGTGATACTTTTTTTCTTTTTAACTAAATCATATAATTGTTAACTTAATATTTGCAATTTCAAAACCTCTCATTGGTATCTTTTTTGTGTTGCTTTTACAGAATGATGGGTGGCATAAGAGGAGCTTTTCACTAATTGTATCACTCTTATAATTCAATATTTATAATAAAACACATTGTTGTATAGGTTGCTTCTTCATTGACATACTCTGGTCCTGTGCAGCTCTCGTTATCTGTGCATCTCTTTCTCATTTGTTGTCTCAGTATATCCCTTCCGCTCATCCTGGCCCATCTCCTCATCTCTAAATCTCTACTTCCTCTCTGACTCATTCCTGCTCGGCTCATCTTTGATAAACTGACAAAATAGCACATAACACAACATGTACAAATTATTTGTAGATTAATTCTCCATGTGCTTCCGGCCTCTTTAAGGCATCCCTCTCCTTGCGTTCAATGTGTGTGTGTGTGTGTGTGTGTGTGTGTGTGTGTGTGTGTGAGAGATATATTCACTGTAATACTTCTCAGAGATCAATAAGCTGTTCCTTTATCACTGCGGCGACGTCTTCTATGGCTTTCAAGACAATTTGCCACCATAACAACAATCATTCATCACCTTGCCAAAGACTAGAATTCCCACGATTCCCTCTTCCAAGAACGTAACTATTGCTCAAATAGCAGTTTGTATTTTCAGAAGCTTTAGTTTGGATGTTAATAATTGTAGTTATGTATACACATTTTTTTATGTTTGGAGGATAAAATCCAAGTTGTTCTCCTGTTGGCTATAAACTCTGCAGTATTTGCTCGCACGGAATAATATTAGAGATTATAATATCCGATTGTAGCTTTGGGAGTGAGTTGATTATTTTCACAAATCTGTCCAGGATCATAAAAATAACGCACAGCCTCATTCTTTGCTGCAGAGCCCTTACTTCACACACACACACACACACACACACACACACACACACACACACACACACACACACACACACACACACACACACACACACACACACACACACACACACACACACACACACACACACACACACACACACACACACACACACACACACACACCACACACACACACACACACACACACCACACACACACACACACACAGATCAATACATGGCCTCCGTGGATGCCTGGTGTAATATCAGCTCTTTACTGTCTGCTGGGTTATTGTGCTCTAACTCATCCTCCCTCCTCTTCTCTATGCATTACACTCGCTCTCTCCGTCGATGCTTTGTGCTTCTCGGCACATCTCTGCTATCCTCCTCCCATCATCTATTTTTTTTGTCTCCCTCTATTTGTTTTACCCTGGGTCTCATCTGCTTTCCACTTCCTGTCTCCATCTCATTGCCTTCCGCCTCTCCATCCCTGTGCGTTTTGAGGAAGGGAAATGGAGGGCACAGCATGGACGAACGATGACGGAAAGGTGAAGGAGGAATAGTGGGTGGGATGAAGATCTAGGGGGTAATGAGAGAGAGATGGAGGGAGAAACTGAGGAGAGGGGGGGCAGAAAGAGGGAGAGAAGAGAGGAGGAGGGGGTCTGTAGTATGTCTCCTCTCTCTGTAATCGTGTTAACTGGCGGCTCCAAGCCTGGCCTCCTCAGCTGTCACACGCACAAACACACACACACACACACATGCACACAGCACCTGTGTATGCCTGACAGACAGCTCATTCATCACAATTAACCAATTACAGCCTCCGCCGGTCTGTCTGAGCCCGCCTACTGTGGGAAGGAAGGGAGAGGGAGGAAAACGAGGGGAGTGCAAAACAGAAACATGGGAGACAGAAAATATAGAAAGGAAAACAAAAAGGCGTGGAAGCGCGGCTGTGGCTTAAAAGCATGTCTTTATAATACTTTGAGGTGTGTGTGTGTGTTTACCTGAGGCCACAGTATTGATGGCCCCCTCCTGTCCGATGATGTACTCCTTCAGCCTCCTCTCCAGGGGGAACCTCCGCCTCTCCGCCGCCTCGCGCCGAGCCTGCACCTCCTGGAACTGCACGGAGACAAGAAGACGGACATTGGGAAAACAGATGAGACACTCGATGAAGAAAAGGAAAGGGAGACATGTAAGGAAATTCACTAAAGGGAAAAAACACGAGGACATTCAAGTGTTTTGGAGGATGTCCCTCTTCACTCTTCCCTCTGTTTATCATCATCTTGTCCTTTTTGCCACTACCATTTCCACTACAAAGGACACATAAACAAGAACATCTGAATGCTGCAAAGCTATCACTGAAAACATCTCATTTAGAAACCCTTCTTAATGCAACAGTTAAGCCGTTTCTCCCTTTTCTTAATCACAGTGCCTTCATTTCTCTAAAACAAATGCCCTCTTTTCTGTTGATTTGATCTCTTTCTACCTCTCCTGCTCTGCTCAGATCTTCCCTTTACTTTCCCGTAAACTCCCCCCTTAGTATCTGTCTTGAAGCCCCCTGACTCATTCATCCTCTCCTCTTTGTGTCCTCAGACTCCAAGTTTGCACCCTGCAGTGGAGGCAGGCTGTTTATTCTCTCGCTCCATCTTGCTTAGCTCTGGCCTGCTGTCACGCTGCTAGATAACTTCGGGTAACTCCAGTTTTATTTAAGAAAAACAGCTGACCCTACCTCTGCTGCGATACACCTGTAAAATACTAAGAGCTGAGAGGAGTCCCTGCAGTCAGATGATTCTATAGCAGTTTAGTTTAAACCTAAAGCCTGAAGATCACACTCAATTACATTTCAATCGCAATTTAACTATCCAAAAAACAAGAGCTTTTTTTCCCCACAGTTTTCTCAAGTGTATTGGTAAAGCATTGAGGATGTTAATGCGATAATATGTGCAATCAGATCTCCATCCATCTCAGGTTATTTTATTACTATATTTATGACCAGATATTTTGAGATCAATAACTATTTTGGAGACAAATTTAGACACTAGAAGATATTACAAATGCAGCTTGTATGTGCGTCAAATTCCAGGTTATGTATCAGTACTTATATAGAGTTGATTTATAATCTCACTTTACTGCTTAGTCAATGTTTTTAACCTCAGTTAACCTTTACCGGCTTTCACAAATGTGATCCTCAATAGCACCTGCCACTCAGTCAGCGCAGTGACACAGACCTCCTGAGGAGTGTGCGTCTGTGTGCATGAAGGCAAGTAAATGACCCAGATGTCTTCTGGGTGAATAGTGCCAAGTCATTCAGGGACAGGAAACAAGTACAGTATCAAAACATTGGTGTGCATGGAAACTAATGTTGTTTTAATTGCTTGCTCATTCTGCACAGCTTGTACGGAAGAACAAAATGAAGAGTTTGTGTGCGTACGAGTGTGTCATACCTTCGCCTCAAACTCCGTCAGTACTGTGCTCACTTCTCCATCCTTGGCATAGGCCCGCGCTGTGTGTCCCAAACCATTGGTCTGCAGGGGGTTGGCACCTGTATGCAAGCAAACAACACACACAGGTCATAAATGAGAACAAATAATCTAATTATTCATATCTACTCATCAAAAAGGTTCAAACTAACAGAAGGGCATCGTTTAAAGAAAAAAATAACGCCCTTACTTTCTGCCGTTAGTACTATAATATTATACACATCACCTCAGCAGGAGGGTCAAAACGTCGATGGAGAGAGTGAGGTTAGGGGTGAGAGGTCACATGGGTTCAGGGGTCACTGAGACTAACTGCAGTGAAGCGGGAGGGCGATGCAATGACACTGCAGGGGGCTTCATATCTGCAACGCGTGCCTTTAACACACACTTTGACCCCTACATCCGCACACCTCCACCCTGGGTTATTATACAATCTATACACACTGCAGGTTGTTGCAGGTGGGGGGCCATTGACTCACACACAACACACACTTTACACAGCAGGAGGGGTCAAACGGTGCAAAATGGTGTTAAATGGATCTTTAAAGCGTCGGAGTATAAAAGATGAAGAACCATGTCACAGGGGCACGTGTGAAGTGTGGTTAGCAGTGCCTTCTGCCCTGACCTGTGCCACCACACCACACACACACACACACACACACACACACACACACACACACACACACACACACACACACACACACACACACACACACACACACACACACACACACGAACAAGTGACTGTTTCCATCGCATCAGCTATGCAATAACAATGAAACGAAAATCCTTAGGAAAGCAGTATTTTTGTAACAAACTGTAAAATATTACAAATGTGTATTGGAGGTCTACAGTAGATTATTGACAGCCCACACGTACCCATCTGCAATCCTGTGACTTTAACACTTTTCTGGTAGCAACCAAAATAGCATCAGCTATCAATATTTTTTCAAAGTCACACTCAAATAAACTCAACTAGTGTGAGGCCTTAGAATAAAACCTACTGTGGTTCCAGTTTGTCTTATATGGTATACATTTGATTTGGCTTGTTGTGGTTGCAGTTGACTGGTTTGTAGGCATTGTTGAATATTGGAAAGTGTGTGATTTTTGTGAGCGTTTTGTGAAGTTGCCAGACCGAAAGTCAATTTAACATTCGGTATCCCCCGGTTGCTGTGTGCTCCTGCGGCTCATTTTGTTTCGTCCTTTTTGTATCTTCTTGTTCTGACAATAGCAGGCCATAACTTCCTGTAATTGGTCCAAAAGTCTGACCCATCCAAAAACGAAATGATTGTTATATGGTGCATTGAGAATCAGATGAGCCACCTGGGGTTCCACAGCTACTTTTAGGTAAACTGTAACAGTGTATGTGATCATTGCCGATGCCAGTTGTTCCTGTTGTTCTGAGCACCAAGCGCAAAGATAATCACTGTGATGATTATCGATAAACGCCTAAAATGTGTTACCTGCTCACAAAGCTATCGATCCCGCCAACAATACACCACTAGCCCCCCACCCCCCAACAAAAACAAGAGGGAGGAAAGCAATAAAATACACACACACACACACTCACTGGACATAATAAATAGCATCATTTAGGGCTTTAATATCAGGCCACCCCTCTGGGCCATGGCACTTTATAACAGGATCAACACTAATGACACACACACACACACACACACACACACACACACACACACACACACACACACACACACACACACACACACACACACACACACACACACACACACACACACACACACACACCACACACACACACACACACACACACACACACACACACACACACACACACACACACACACACACACACACACACACACACACACACACACACACACACACACACACACACACACACACACACAGGATCCCTTCATTAGGAGTGCTTTAGTTATGCCTATTAGGAGTCCCCTCCTCTTTCCTATTTCCTCCTCCCTCTCTTTCACTGCAGCTGGTGGGAGAGAGCCCCTGCTGGTCTTTGTGTGTGTGTGTGTGTGTGTGTCTTTATATCGGTATTGTGCGTGTCTGTGAGCCTGTGTGTCTCCTCTGGCCTCCTACCACCTACAGAGCCGTCCATTACTGAGTGCCTGTGGCCACGGGCCTGATGCGGGGCCTGGGGAGAGTCTAGAGACCCTCGGCAGGTAGGGCGAGGGACCGTGGGGCGAGGAGGGGCCCGAGGGGGGACCTGGAGACTGTGATGGATGGAGATGTGAGTCGAGGGCCGGCTAAGGCCAAAAGAGCAAACCCAGGACTGGTGGAGTAACATGGTCGCATGCAAGCACAAGGGAAATAACAAGATAAAGGATACACACCACTCCATACAGACACACACATTTTGCACATACATGAAGCCACAATGAGACACACCGTAATCCACATAATGTCCTGAAGCTGTGGCAGTTTATACGATTTTTTGTTATGATGTTTAACAAGATTGATAGCAGGCCTCAAAGAGTAGGGAAGTTAAGATAAAAGACCATACAAATTCAGTTTTGTCAAGAATAGTCCAATACATTAAAAACTTGTATTAAAGTCTATTATTATGCACCCAATCACACAGAATCACACATGAACAGCGATGCGTTGGTGATGTCATGATTGTTATTCCCCGTGATGGTGGCGCCAAACAGGCAAAAAACCCAGCCTGGCGAACAAAAGCCCGCCCTGTCTTTAATCAAATTGGCTTAAAACAAATGCCTCTGCTTTGTGAAATTTCTTACCTTTTTAATTCAAAAATGCGTCTGCAGAACATTTGATCGAGTTAGGCGAAGTGATTTGTTTAAGCGTACGGAGTGCTTACTGACGCAGGGGTGAGACGGGCAGACAGAGCCTTTGGATGCACCATCCATCATAAACATAAACAAGACATTAATACTGTGTGTGTGTGTGTGTTTGTCTGCATAGTAATGGTGGTTGGGATGTTTGATCCAAAACAAATGGAAAAATGCTTTTAGATTAAAAAGATATCAGCCTAACAACCTAAAACTACAAATGCATCCCCAATTTATGATTCAAAAACATATCAAACATATCAAAAGGATAAAAGCATACATGAATATTTTAATAAATAAGATGGACACTTGAGTGCACAAGCATACATATGAACTCACTGAAAAGACACACACACACACACACACACACACACACACATCCTGTGATTGTGGAGTTACCCCAAGGGCATGTTCTGAGCGCAGGTCACAGTTCAACTAGGCCTGGCTTGTTTAAGAGCTGCTCGCCTGGAAACTGAGGGGGATACTCTGCCCTGAGGGTGTAACAGTGTGTGTGTGTGTGTGTGTGTGTGTGTGTGTGTGTGTGTGTGCACGTGTGTGTGTGTGTGTGTGGAGCTGAGTCAACGACAGGTGCGAGTGTAATGGGGGGTGAATGGAGAGGGGGTATGAACGAGTGATCAATTTCAAATGAGCTTTGTAATACTGTTTATATTACTCGGGGGTGGAAGCGTTAAGATGATGATACATGGAGCGCTTTTTAAAGCTGAAGGAGACGATACTGCCTACAGCTCTTAAGGGCAGATGAAAACCATTTACTTTGTATAGAAAAGATCAAGGTAAGGAGTATGGCGTGTGTCGTGATGAAACAGGTGCCCTTGAATTAGTCATTTGTTTCCTTCAATTAATAAATTGCCCCGAAAAATAAGTAATTCTTGGACATTGATTCACAATACAGGAACAATGTTATCCCTTAAAAGCGGTTAAGAAGACACAAACCAGTGTAAAGGCCAACATCTAAATAACACCATATGAAAACCAAGAGGCCTTAATGAGGACTGGAAACAAATAGTTGTACTAGTTTTTATACAAAAGCACACACATCTAGGCAATATATACTAGGTGCTGGACAGATGCATGTTTTCAATGTTTGCACACTAGATAAAATACAGGAATACAACTGAATGAGTAACATGAATCAGAGACATAGTCAAGAACACTTTTATAACTCGGCTATAGATTTTCACTATTTTGGTTTTGTTCAATATTAGAGAAGCACTTCATACCAACATGAGGTAAAACTGCAGATGATGTGTTCCTAAGATAGATCCAAACCCACAGAGGTCACCCATTGACTCTAAAGTTGGGTGAGTGATGGGTCGGTAAGGTTTTACGTACCAGACTCCAGCAGCATGCGGACGGTGCGGGGGTCATCTGTCAGCGTGGCGTAGTGAAGCGCTGTGCAGCCACGGAAACCCGCCCTGCTGCTGAGCCTGCTGCTGAACTCATCCTCTCTGGACACCAGCACTGTGGAGACAGACAGAGAACGATACATGAAGGAGACACAAGAAATATACGAAGAAAAGACACTGGTTGACAAAGACACACAAAAACTACATTTCAAGCACGATGAGTTGGGTTAAAAAATGCATTTGAATCTCAAAGATGGAAATAGAATAGGCACAACTCCCATATGAGATGCAACCAGGAAACTTTGTGGAGCTGGAGACATTAGTATGATGAATTTACTAACAACCTTAACTGGAAATGTTTTAGCCCTTAAATGTGTAATAACCTTCTTTAATCCATTCACAGTCAATGGTGATTGGTGATGCTCCAGAAAGTGTGTCAGTGATAACACCGCGGCACACAAAATTGTCTTTCCTGTTTCCAGCGTTGGAGGAGTTGTTCATTTTCACAGATTTAAGCTCAGCTGTCCGACATGATAGGAATAATGTGAGTTGTGTTTTAGGGTCTCGTTTGCTGCGCTCCTTCCAAATAATAGAGATAGTCTATCATTCTCCCCTTACTTCTCTTTTTCATAAGAGCACTCATCTCGTGCCACTACTCCATCATCCATTCTTATTTTTTCCGCCTTCTTCCTCATCAATTCCTTTCATCACTCGCACCCTCTTCCTCCCCCCCACTCCTTCTATCCCAATAACTTTGTCTCATCCATTTCCTGACTTCCTCGCCTCTCCCTTCCTCTTCATGCCACCCATTTCCTTCAATCCCTCCCTCCCTCTATCAACCTTTCTAACAGCCACATCTTCCTCCTTCTCCTCCATCTTCAAGCTCATCTCCAGCTGCTCCCTACAATCTTCCCTCACCCTCTTTCCCCTGCCTTCTCTCCTTTCTTTTCTCCTTCCTTCATCAGTCTTTCCCTTCCTCCATCCATCCCACTCTTTTTCTCCATCTCTACGACGGTCTCTCTCTGCAGTGTCTCTGCATGTGTGTGTGTGTGTGTGTGTGTGTGTGTGTGAGAGAGAGAGAGACAGGGCGGGATAATCATAGCTAACCCAATAAAGCGTCGCACAGGCCCCCCTAGCCCATCCATCAGCCTGCGTCTGGGAAACGCTTCCCCACGCTACGCCGGCCCCACGTGGACCCAAACCTGACAGCCATATAAATGTCTGCAATATACATATCCCATATAAATATGTCTGCAGAAACCCAACACAGACTGGGGGGGGGGGGGGGGGGGTATAGTGTGTGTGTGCTACCGCCTGTGTGTGGAGGAAAAACAAATAAAACACACAGCTACTTGTCACAGAACATATCAAATAAATAATACAGAAGAAATGAAGCATGTACATATGCAAATGTGTATGCAAATTATAATGTCTCATAATATCTAGTTCAACACTTTGGGATTCATATCTGTAATATAGAAACCACACACACACACACGTGATGGATGCGCAGAGGGGAAATGTGTGTTTTCTTTACCTTCCAGTGAGTGGATGCCTTTCTCCCTCGAGGTGTCGTAAACGTTGTTGAAATCATCTCCTGCGTTTGGGTCGGCACCGGCTGCGAGCAGAACCTTCACCACACTAAAACACACAACAAAAGACAAAGACACACATTTAAACCGAGTAATTATCCTGCCTACATCGTGTGTTATATATCTCTGCACACATGAACACAGACCAAGCCCTTCCTCAGTAATGACCCTGCCTTTACAGCAAAGATGTAATCAGGTCTATGGGACGGCAATATGGACAGTATCTTCTATCCCAAAATATGTACATTTATACTGTTTTATCTACAATTTATATAGCACATGTTCTGGGAATCCTATTAAGAAAACAGTTTATAGATGAAGTATCAGAGGGTCTCCCGTTTTTGGTGACTCTAGTGAATTAAAAACAAATGAAAGTTATTCATCACATTTATGCAAAAATATTGTAAATCCAATATTGTCGTAAAACAACTTTCTCATTTACAGTAGTGCCCTCAGTGGCCTCATACAACCAAACATATTAAAGGGATAGCTACCTTAGTGTAATCATCTCACAGTTTGTGTTCTATAATTCCCCAACTCTGTTCAAATCTTACTTTTCCTTAGCTTAGGTAACAGGAAGTAGAATGCAGACTGGATTGAGGACTTGTAGGAGACTTGTTTCCTATAAGTCACCAAACATAACTTCGACTCTTTAACGAAGTTTCTCACACGCTCACAGCTTGAAAACAAACACGCAGATGCAAATAATTCCTCAATTGACCGCGACTCTTCCACCTGATTGACTTCCATTTCTACTCCGTCCCGTTATGGTGGATACACCCCAATGGCCGCTCCCCTCATTCACTTCTAGTCGTCTGCTTTGTAACATGTACATATGTGTACATTGAGGGGGGCAAGGGTCGGGCCTGTTTCCGGCGCCTTTTTGGGGGGGAGCTGTGTGTTTTTATGTAGCACTTCATTGGAGCGTACCGCCTTATAGAACAAACACGAGAACCTCGGCAACACCACTCACTGTGACCCAACGGACATTCCAGGTACCGTCTCTCCGCCTACAGAACACACTCCCCCACACACACAAACACACACTTTACATTTACCACCATGAACGTGTGCAATGGCTTTGACATTGAGACACAGAATACACACAAAAAACGAGTCTGCGCCCAATGAGAGCGGGAGCGGGGGCGATGGCCGAAACATGAACCCTGCCAGTTCGCTGCTGGCTGCCATTAAACCTGTGACTGTGTAATGCAGCCTGGGAGGGAGTGATGGATCATTTTCAGATAAATGGTTATGGCAGGAGGCCTGAGAGGGTTTAAATGGAGCAAAATGATTATTCATAGGAGGATGAGATGGACCTCTTTTTCAGAGCAACTACACTTGAGCAAGAAACCAGATACAGCTCTCGTTTAGGAGAAGCTCTGCTGTTAAAGATGAGTATTGACAGGAGATATGACCTCAGGAATTATGGAGAGACTTGGTGCATCAACTCTGATATTAGACAGTCAATTTAAAAGTGAGGTGTGAAATTAGAGCAATTGCATTATAAAGTAATGGTTCTAAAAGAAAAATACACCTGGATATTTTTACGCAAAATGTATTAATAACATCAAACAATAACAGAAGCAGTTAAGTATTTTAGGTATGCATCAGTAATTGGAATTAGGTTAGCAATTATTTTTCTCACTAAAGACAAATCTGCAATTTTTAAGATTCTTAAAAAGTAATATTTAGCAGAAACTGTGAAAAATTGCCAAATGTTATTTGCAGGAGCCTGAGGTGTATTCAAATATACTCTATCATTCGACTTACAGTCCACACCCAAAGATACTTAGTCTACTTAAATGATAATATCAAGATATGGTCAAAAAAGCAAGACACAGGTTTGAGAAACTGGAACCAGTACTTTTCTGGCATTTGTGCTGAAAAAACCACTGGAATTGTCAATGGATTATCAAAATAGTTAATGAAATGAACATAATGTGTCAAATAACAGTACAAGCCCTAAATAGAAGATTAGAAAAATGTTCTTTGGGGTACCAGTACAGGCTCAAAAACCAAAGTACAGTGTGCCGTACGAACACGTGATTCCAATATATCAGTCAAACAAATCACAGACAGAATGATATAGAATTGCTGCCCATCTTGCTGCTGGTTTAGTAACTACATGTTCCTGTGGGAGCGGAGAGCTGAGAACAGGCCGGCCAGGTCTTTGTGTCTGACCTTGCTGAGGGGGTATAAAGGACTATCGGGGGGTCCCCTTTTGTTACTGTATCACTGTGGCTGGGGGCAGCAGGGGGGCCGTGACCCACAGAGGGCTCTCCTCTCACCCTTGCAAGCACTTCTACAAACACCTCGATGCATCCTGCGAGACACATACACACAAACCCAAACTAAGGTTGGTCACACGAGGCTGGGCAGGACTGTGTGAGGGAATGAGACGGTCTGAAAAGAGTTAATGGCATCAGAAAGGTAAACACGGAGGGATAAAGAGAGGAAAACTGCAGAGAGGAGGAGGACTGGTGACAGAGGGAGATTTAATTATACAGGAAAGTGCTAAAACTAATGAGCTTTTGAAAACAGTTGATGGTTTAACTAATCAACTGATGATCAAGTGGCTAACTTTATTTGGGACCTTCAGGAGGAGAGCTGCAGCACTCATTTAAGGCCAAACTGAAGGCATGCAGGGGTTAATTAGGTTACACGCCTATTTAAAAAGGAGTGGGCCAAAAGTTACATTTACAAACTTCTAAAACATCTGTAAATTACAGCATTTTACATTTTTAGCTAGACTGAAACATAAAAGTGTCAAATAAATAAGAATCTAGCTGCTGACTTAACAACCGTGTCCCAAACGTGTCGCTTTTTTCGTTGTGTCCGTTGTCGTGACCCTCTGTGGATGTAAGCTTAACATCCTTAACTTATATGTTCCCTTCCCTCATGCTTTAAATCTTTCTTGATGTTTGTGTTTTATTTCTTTGCATTTCTTCCTTCTTTTAAGTGTAAAATCAAATTGATTTAAGTGTTACGTAAATGTTTCAAAGCATCACAGTGGAGTTGAGCAGGAGTCAGCGTCTTGCTTGAGAACACTTCAACAGATGCCTGAGACTTGGACACATTAATGGACGTTCCCAAGCTACCTCACCATCCATCTCTTGTATCAAAAGCTTGAAATAATGACGATGCTCACTTAACAAGCTCCTGGTAGATTCAACCCTCCAGCGCGTGCCGAGGTTTGCCAGCAGGTGACCGGTGATACTGCCGGGGGCTGGTGTTATTTTCCCATCGTGCCCTGGAGGGAAGACAGGAAATGAGCACTTCCTTCTGTCCTGTTCTATAATAGACACCTGAGCCGAACTGACCATCCATGTCTCGGACCACCTGGCCCAGACGCTGGACCTCACTTGACCCCATCACACCTGCACAGCTGGGGTCAGAGAAGAGAGGCGCACTGCTCTTTTTTATTCCAACCAAAGAACCCGATTGGTCAAAGAATTTCTTTTTAAAGTGTGTCCAAGATTCATTTAGTTTCCTTATCTGTTTCTCTTCCTGAGGATATCTCCATTTTCCATTTTTCTTTTGTCTAAATTGAGGGCTAATGGCTGAGCCTGTCAGATCTGTGATATCCGGCTATACATATAAAATTGACTTGACGTTGTGATGCTAATGCCTTAAATAGTTGCAAATGTGCATGAGTTAGCTTGGTTGGATTTTCCCATGGACTGTGTCATTCCGACAAAACAAAGTCATAATATATTGTATATAAATGGGGAGGCGTGTGGTGCAGTGGGTTGTTCGTTGGTGTTCGAATCAGGGGGTCACAGGTTCAAACCCCACTGCAGTCAGCATGTCGTTGTGTCCCTGGGCAAGACACTTCACCCCACATTGCTCCTCCCACAGCATTGAGTATGTAAGTCGTTTGGATAAAAGCGTCTAACAAGTGACATGTAATGTAATGTAATAAAGGTGCCCATTATATGTGTGAAATGCAGATCGAAACAATTACAGCTTGTATAAAATAGCCACATGTTTTCAAAGACCGGTCTCCTTTCAAGCTTTTAGGAAACATACTTTTTTAATTGGAACCACTAAAACCGTGGAAATATTTTTCTGTGCTGAAGGTCATGTTCAACTTTGAACAGATATTGTTCTCCTAATCATTGCATGGTTGCTACTGTATGTAGCTGTAACATCAAGGAGGAGATGCCTCAATTCCAGCATTGTATTCTTATGAATACAATTTCATTTGAATAACTTATTTGTTGAAAATGGGACCAGTTTACAAATGTTAAAAATGATAAATGTTTAATGTGACAAAGGCTAGTATTGAGGGTAGAACATTGACGTTTTTGTATATTGTAATGGCCCACCTAAGGAAATGCGTACAGAGAACCAAAGTGTAGGAAACGTTTCTGTATGGCAGCTTGATCTGTCACTTAACCGGCTGCTTACCATCACAATCATGTTGTATCGTGACCAAATGATAGGAATATTTCCCCCACTTTTCAATCCAGCTAATCCCGGTCCCAAATCCATAATCCCACTCCACATCACTCTCTCTCCACCTCTAAGCTTTTCTCTTCTCTGCTTCCCAACGAGCCACTCATCCTCTCGTTCCATCATCCCTCCGCTTTCCCTCGTCTCGTCCCCCTGCCTCCCATCGAGTCACTCGGCCGACAGGTCGGAACGGTCAACAGGCGTTTCACTCGGCTGAGCGCTCATTGTGCACGTGAAAGCAGCGAGGGAGGGATGGAGGGAGAGAAAGAGACATGGAGATGGGTATTGTGTGTTAAAGAGTGCAAATAGTGGGCCAGGCCCTGCGCCTCCCAGATTTAGCCCCAGATCAAAGCTAAGCAAACACACGCCCCCCGATGTCTCACCCTTAATTCTTCCACACAGCCCTCTACTCCACCCCTGATTCTCTCTCACAGCCGCACCTCGACCCCTGAGCACCAGAGACGACACACCGAGCTCCTCAGCTTCCACTGAAACAGCTCTGGTCAATCTTCGGTCTCTAGAAACACTGTTACCACTTCTGGTCCGGGATCAAATAAATACGCAGTAAGGGGGGAGGTGAAGTTATTCAACAGTCCATGCTGACAGTCTAGCTACAGGCTAGACCGCGCTCATGAGCAATGTTTGCTGTGTTTTCACTTAACGGCTGCAAATAAAGTTGTGTGTGACTGAGTAATAGGCAGTTGGCCTGTAAGATATTTGGTATAAGCTCCCCTCGTCTTTGTGTGTGTTTTTGTGCGTGCATTCCCACCTGCATCCACATTTGTGTGTGTGGTTATGGGCGTGTGTGTGTTAGTGAGACATGCATGACTGATGTGTGTGAACCGATGTTCTGTCTTCCCTGCAGCAGTGACGGCTCACTGGGGGGTTAGAAGACGGGATTAAACACAGAGGAGTGTCACTGCCTCGCTGAGTTATAGCACTCATAACGCACACACACACTTTATAAGGACAGTGCAGGGGCACACACAGACAGTCACAAACACACATTTGTGTCCAAAAACACATTACACATACATCAAGATGTTACGCTCAACTATCACTCAGCACTCGTCGTGTAATTATAAAGATGTAATGGAGCTCAAATATCACCAAAAAGGGAAAAATGAAAGCACATTTTTGTTTCTGTGTCTGAGAACGAGTTACAGACAATATTGTAAGTAGAAGTGAGTGCAATTAACAATTACTTTAATTAACAGATCCATTTTTACCATTGATTGATTACTGTCACAAAAGATTCTGAAAAATGTACGACAAACTAATAAAAACCCACTTTGAAATCATATAAAGTAGCAGATTCTAACATTTGAGGAGCTGGATCCAGACACTGTTTGGCCTTTTTCATTATTATTGACTTGATTTATCAACCAATTCTCATAAATGACTTTTCTGTCGATCAAATAATAATTAAAGCACTTCAATAACTGTGTAAGTAAAAGAACACATCAATATAAATACTGATAATAAAAAATCTAAACTATGAAATCAATTACAATGTAATGTAATGTAATTCCAATGCAGAAACATAACACCTCTCTGAGGCTGAAGACTTTTCTTTTTGCCGCTGCTTTTAATTGAACTATTCACATCTTACACTGCACTGTAACTTTTATTCATGTACCTGTGTTATTCATGTTTTATTTTTTAATGTTTCTAATGTGTATTATGCTCTTAATGTCTTTCATTTTTGTAAAGCACTTTGAATTGCCCTGTGTTGAAAAGTGCTATATAAATAAACTTGCTTTGCCTCTCACATTCTCATTAAGGTTTAAATGTGTCTTGCATTTCTTTCTTGTTTCCATTTCTTAAGAAGGGAGCAACTAACCGTTATATTTAAAGAAGACTATTTTTATATTTGAGTTTCACATTGGGCTTCTCACGGGCACATTAGGCCGTTAAACAAAAAAGTGACCACACAGTCGTGATGGAAGAAAAAATAAAAGCCTGTAAATTGGATTTGGCCCGGCCTTAACCCCGGCCCCTCTCTGGGCTGTGTGTGTTCTGGGGGCCAGGAGGCTAATTTAATTTGTTGGACAGAGAGATGGGGGAACGTGGAAAGACCGTCTGTCAGTCTGAAACTCGCACTTTGCTCTTCTGAAGGCCGACTGTAACAACTAGAGTGGGACACGGATGACATATGCTCACACACTAACTCATGCAGACAGCTGCCCTTTTCCAAAACACTACATTACTGTTACATATGCTCACCAGAGAGGGCATCGCAGAACTCAGAAACACATGATTTGCTCAGAAACACACAGACCTGTGCTGGCGGTTCATGGCAGCCACCATGAGAGCGGTCCAACCGAGACGGTGGCGTTGGTTTGCATCGACCCCCTCTTTCACCAGCCTGATGGGAAAAGAAACGAAAAGTAGTTTTAATTCAACATCACTGTTATATCAACATATAGAGAGGGCATGTTATAATGATGATGTTATTGACTTATCGTACGATATATGAACATGACCTTGATCATTTTTGCTGACATCGACAACCCCCTTTGTGTTTACATGCGTGTTTGTGTACAAAAGAATGTCGACAACATAATCCCGGAATAAACAGCGGGGTTTTCCTACCGTTAATAGATTTGGGCATCTTATTTATCTTTTATCTATAACTATATTTTATATATTTTTTACGTTCCGATTCAAATGTATAATAATTCCTAGGATTCAAATAGTCAATTACATTATTGGAAAGGGGTACTTGCATTAGTAGTATGATCATTACGTCAGTGGAATTAAATAGTCTTAAACAGACATCAAATGATAATCACAATTATTTCTGGGAAAATGTTTTGTCCAACATAAGTAGTTATTATGACGACCTATAGAGGGCGTCAGAAACAAATGCCCATATAGCAATGGTACCAAATCAATAGGAAATTAAGTGCTTTGTTCACATTTTAACACATACAGAGGTTTACTGATGGAAGAACAAGTATTTGTTCACATTTAAATAAGGAAAAGATTGAACTTGTTAATGGCCATATGTTAAAACAGGAGATATGGCTTGCCAGCTGCTTGGGTTACTGTATGGAAGAGCTGCCTTGTTAGACACACCAGCATGAACCCAGCCCGATATCTTTGTCTTTATCTGACACACAAACACACACACACTTGCTCCTTGACCAGTTAATGTGTCTGTATGTTAGCCAGGTGTGTGTTGAGTTTCCTGCCGGAGGGTATGACATCAGGCACTGGAGTGGCACAATCCTTATAAAGTGTGTGTGTGTGTGTGTGTGTGTGTGTGTGTGTGTGTGTGTGTGTGTGTGTGTGTGTGTGTGTGTGTGTGTGTGTGTGTGTGTGTGTGTGTGTGTGTGTGTAAGTGATCCTTCTGTCGCCTTATGTGCTGAGCAGGCAGACAGTGTGTGTGTTTACAGTCAACACAGGGGCCTCAGTCTGGTCTGCACTCAGCTCTGAAGCTCTCTGGCTCCGTTTTCACTGCAGGGTCTGCGGGAAGTTTCAGGGTCTGGGTAGAGGAAAAGGCTCACCACTACAACTATGTCCAAGCTTTTTAGGGCAAAGTACTCTTTTAGGTTTGTTCAAACTAAGCTATTTATTTACAAAAAGGTTCATTTAAAGAAGGGGTATTGTGGGAAGTCAGAGCTTTAGTCTTTCACAAAGACGTGGCAGAATAAGATGGAGAAGCAGTGTAGATGGACTGTGCTCCGAAAGCGTTTACATCAAGAGACAGAGTGACACTTCAGGTATTTTCGGTGACATTTTTTGTATATTTCAAGTGTTTGACAGATGTATATGACAAACCCGCCCTTCAACCAAACTTCAATATTGTGGTGTCAATGTTGCCTTCAAAAGAGGCAGAGAGAGTGAGCAGAGTGTCCATTATTTTTGTAAATCCTGCAATGAAACCAGACCTTATGAATGGGTTTACCAAGCCTAACAAAATTCTTTAATGTGGGTATGATCACAGAGACAACATGCTGTTTCACAAGCTTGGCTGCAAGACAACTGGAGGGGAGCTATTAACTAATTGAACCTTTACATATCTTAAAATACAGAATACAAGAGCTAATACTTCCATTCCTGAAATGTCAGCATTGTAATTAACTATATGAACCCTGATTGGTGGAACCTGCTTTTAAAGCTAAAGCGTTAGTCTCACAGAAAATCCACTTCATATACACTTTCCACTGTTAAATTGCAATCTCAAGATTATATAATATTTCAGGTATAGAACAACTGCTTTATAAGCTCAGTGTTAGAACGAAACCTCTATCGTCTCCTCATCCTCTCAGCAGACACACCCTGACACTCTATTACTTCTATAAAACTAAACCAAAGCACTTAACACATCTGTGAGCTGCTGACTGTCCGTCTGTACTCTCACCTTCACCATCTGCCACAGGTAACCCAAGCCAGCAAATGGAGACACACATGGATAAGCACATGTATGCTGCCCTAATGTACAGTACACTGATACACCATCAGTGACACACACAAGGCAAGCACTGATTTCACACGCATATTAACATAATTATTACGCAGGGCATGACTGCTCCAACCATACACCAATATGAAGAGGGATGTTTGTCTGTATTTTATCTAACCAATTACTCTGATCCGCCAAATCAAATGAAAAAAAAAGGAAAACGTCAATACGCCAAACGTGTGACTACAGCGTGTTAGCTTCTGTCTGTTCTCAGTTACTCAAGAAGTGTAATGTAATTTAATTTGTAATATATTATCAGCAGGACAGATGGGACAAAGAAAGGCCTGACGTGGCTTTTCTCGGGTGGCTCTGGTAGACGGTCTCTGAGTGTGCAGGGGAATTGGAACAGACTCGGAGAAATGCTATTTTAATCTGCGAGTTAGAAAATATAAATAAAAGGTAAAGCAAAGCAAAAGAAAAAAAACATCTCAAACGCTTGAATGAAACACAAATCAAGGCTAATTGTGGGAATTGAGTTCTGAGTGGCTAAGTGTGACATCCATCCTGCTAACACACACGCACACTAAGATGGTCCTCTACTTCCACCTGGTGGTATTTAACGGGACAGCAGAAAGTGAAACTGGATTTTTATGATCCTCGCTGTTGCTTCAGCAGATGACCGGTGTGACAGGTATTTAAAATAAAGGCTTTCTATTATATTCTTACCAGAGCCCAATAGAGGTCAACAGTGACAACCCAATTTGGATTCAATCAACATGATTTCTTTATTCAGGGGAATTTAGTTAATTGTAGTCCAGGCGGAGATTCTGCCTCAATACATTGGAATGAAGACAGTTCATATTGGTGCAGGGGATACGGCTTTCATTATTAGATACGATTGCCAAGTAAGCCATTCAATTTAGCGTACCAATTGAATATTTTTACAATTACATATAACAATAAAACTAATGTCTCGAAATCCAAGTCATATGGCGTTAGTAATATTATATCAATCACTGCTATAATGACAAATTAAAGGTAGTATATGGCTGTTGTCTGGCATGTAGAATAGTCTTTTAAAAGGCAACATTTGGCCACTTGTCATGCCATTTATTTAATGTCTACAACACCCTTACTACACAAAGTAGGCCTCCTTAAATCATGTGGTTCACAACGGAGAGCCAATAATGTGTCTCTGTGTTATGGTGCTCGATGATGCATGTGCAAGGTGTTGAAGTGTGCGTGTGCTTTTTTGGGGGGGGAGGGGTACCTGGCAACATCTTCAGAGTTATTGGTCCTCGCTGCCTCCAGAAGAGCATCACCTTGTTATGCAAACACATAAATGGAAAAACATTACAGAAGAAGGATACAGAAAACTTGAGCACAAATATAAAACAAGGGATGACAATACTGTTCATCTTCACATTCACACATTGTGTTCCGATTAACCCAGCCAAATCTTTTTTCTTGTTTTGTATCGATATCTACGCCGGGATCCGGGGTCGAGGCTGATCCTCTTGCTGTAGTCCTGTGTCTTGGATCCTCTATCCTGAGTTCTGGATTAAGTTGTGGACTTCGGGTCGTGGCTGAACCTGTCTCTGCGGTCCTGCCTTAGGTCTCGTCATGCTGCTTCCCTGATGGCTTCCACAGGATTGTAGCTGACATCCTCGTGGATTCATCTTCTTATTACAGATACATGCCTTTCCTAACATTCGGTCTATATGCTGTAAAATGTATTATCTCTTCGATTTACACACGGCATCTATTGCACGTCTGTCCGTCCTGGGAGAGGTATCCCTCCTCCGTTGCTCTCCTGAGGTTTCTCCCATTTTTCCCCTTAAACTGCGGGTTTTCTCTGGAAGTTTTTCCTTGTACGATGTGAGGGTCTAAGGATAGAGGGTGTCGTTTTCTCATACTGATATTCTGAACAATCTGTGCCGTTGTAAGTGTCTCTACTGTAGGCTATTTTTTATTATATGTACACCACTTTGGCTCGACCAAAAATCGTTTATAAATGTGCTATACAAATAAAACTTGATTTGATTTGATTGACCATTATAACACACTGTGCCTTTTGAGAAAATGTTCAAAAAGCTGCTGACCATAAATGACATCGATTTACTTTCCTTTTTCTAATACAAAGTGAATGATCACTAATAAAGCCAGACTGTTCGGTCTGCTGCTGTCTGGTACACAGGAACAGCTTAACCCTGCAGGCCAGACTGCTGGACTCTTGAACTCACTTGACACTCACTATACTAACCATTGACACTTTACATTTATATAAATTTGACTTACTGTTTTACAATAGTTTACACCTCTCTGTGTGTATACATACATACATTAAGCATTAACATATTACATATACTACTATACCTTTTTTTAATTTTTTTTAAAATTTACATTTACTTTTATTTATTTGTTAATAAGCTATGTTGTACCTTTTTTAACTTAATGATTTAATGTATTAGAGTATTATGTTATTTCAGTGATTTTTAATACATATTTATTTTTTGCATAGTTGGTGGGACCCTTAGATATTCACAGCCAACAAGTAGTTATTGTACATATGATAATAAAACACTTGAACTAAAAGACAAAACAATTATGTCAGACAGCACAATGACAGCTGATAAAGTGTACCTCTGTTTTGAAATGTATGTGTACCACTGATGTCAAGGTTTTTGTGCATGATATTTATATACTTTTTTGAATAAATAAGATTACAAAAAAATCTACCTTTGTTATCAGAGTCTTTCTTCAGGCAGAAGGCCAGGGCAGCAGCGGAAAGCACCCCGGCAGAGGCCACCCCTGCTCGGCCGGCTCCCCCTCCTGTCCCCCGGCCCTCTCCTCCGCCGCTCTCCTCCCAATAGTGGTTGTTGTTGCGTCCCCTGCCGGCCAGAGACGCCCATGAGTTGCGGCGGTTCTCAAGGTTGGACAGCCATCTTGGGGCGAGATGGTGGTACTGCACCGCCGGGTTCACACTGGTACCAGCGGTGTCCTCGGCTAAAATCCCCCTCCTGGAGACCCGGGAGGTGGACACGATGGGGTTGCTGTTGTTCTCTGCCGGTTTCTCCCGGGTGCCCTGCCGCGCAGCACCGCTCGCGCTGGTCTGGAGGACGCGGCTGCACGGTGACAGGCTGCGCGACCTTCGAGCAATGAGCCTGGTGGGAACCGATGATAACATGGCGAGGAAGTGATCGAAAACGACCCGGGGGATGAAACCCTCAGTCTGGCTGTAATGTCAGGGGTAGTCGGGGCCGGGGACACCTCGTTAATCCGATGTAACAGCCGTTAAAACCTCGATTTATAGGCAGCTACTTTCAACCATGGAGACGAAAACAACCGTTCGTTCACCTCATCGTAGCGTGGATGTCACCAGAACGCGCGGTGCATTTTGGGAAATGGTGTTTCACTGGAAGCTTCGGTGTCAGGTCATGTGTTTACGGCAAGAGGTGTTTGTGTTGCATAATTCCATGTTCATTTAAGTCTAGTTAAACTGTTGTGAGACGCACAAGACAGATTTAGAAAAGCACACAACCGCATTTAACACATTAATCCTTTAGAAAAATGCTGACATAACAAGCTTAGAGTTTATAGTTTCCAGTGTTGCCAAGCACTAACCATTACTTTAGAAGTCCCATATCTATAGCTAGCTACCGTCTTGATTTACAGGATAGCTTTTCTGTATTTGTTTGTAATCATAGGCCTACAACCAAAAACAGCTATGTTACAGAGTTTTCCTAAAAGGAGAAGATGCCAATGTGCATTGTTTTCACGTTGTATTTATGGTGAGATGTCCACCATCAGAGGTTCTGGTACTTTAGCATTTCATTGTATACAAGAGGCCCTTAGAATAACAGAACACTGACTTTTAATGGCACAGGCAGTCGTTTTGTCAGGGCAGGCTACTTGTCCCTCAGTTCCTCATGGCCACCAGATGGCATCAAAGCACAGTTCTGAGTTCACAGGCCATTGCAGACAGTCATCTAGTATAGATAGTCATCTACATCAACAATGTCTTTAGTTTTGGCCTTAACCCTTTCATGCATGAATTATGAAAGCCTCAGTCAGGATTTTTTTTACCAAGTGTTATTATTGCTCTTGGTGCATGAAAAACAAGATTTGAACTTTTTTTTTTTTAATCTAGTTTTTTCAAAGAGATGTTTACATGTTCACTCAGGTTGACAGTATGCGTTCAGGGTTTGAACTGAAGATATGTACATTTTGAAAAAATGATAAATAAAGATGTGCAAACTTAAAATTACATTATAATAACACAAGTATATTGATTTACGGCCCAAATAGATATTGCAGATGAAGTATTTTCAAGAATAACCAGGGCCAGGGGCCAATTTGAGGCCCCACGCACAGTTATTTGATGAGTGCTAGTGGAGCCTCGCAGCGGCGAAACCGTGCCGCGCCACCCTAATTGCGCCACATAAGCGCATAGGTGCGCCTCAGATGAGGCCCCCCTCCGCAAGGTGTGGCCCCTTCCACAAGGTGAGGCCCCACACAGTCTGCATGATCTGCCTGTAGGGAGGGACGGCCCTGGGAACAACAGCAGCAGTACCAGTATGAATTGTAGTTGAAATATAGCCAGTGATGCATGACGTCCACTGTAGTGGACAGGTGGTTAATCATGATTTCCTGCAAACATAACATCAATACTTTGATAATTTATGAATTATATGATTCCTTAGTTGTTACTTGATGTCACCACATGTTTTATACTTGCAGGAGACGCTTTCCATGAAAGGATTGGCAGGATATAGATGGGTGACTTGGTCCATGTGGCTTTCTGTCGTCCATCTTGGTTTTAGAGACATGTATCATGCACTTACACTGACTTGGCACTGAGTGGCAGTGTATGGGATGATGCAATAGGGTCCTATGTGGCTGATGGTGCAACTATGCAAAAAGAAACAATGCATATACAAGAAAACACCTTTTGAATAGCTGTCCACTGTAGTGACCTCTATGCATGAAATGATGATAGTCGCACGAACAATTAAGTGATTCTCATCAGCAAAAGGACAACACAATTATAGACTCTAGCCTCAAACTCTTAACCACTGATAAATTAAAGTTTTGAGTGTAGTCATTTTAACACTATTCTCTAATTACTGAAAATGTGTTTTAGTATTCTTGAAATACAATCCAAGCCAAGCCATTTTGACATATACAAGAGTGGGCAAAATGTACTAGAAGGTTAAGTTGTGTGCTGGCAATAGGCTAACTGTGGCTCACCAGACATGAATCATAGAGGGTTTCAGGCTCTGCCATCATAAATCCACTGGCACCTTTACCGGCAATGCCATCTAAATGTCAGTGTGGCTTCGCTTTTGTATACACCTGACAACACATCCATTCTCTCCAACAAATAAAGAACCATTAAAGTATTCTTGTTTTTTATGTTCCTAAAATAATCAGATTCACTGACATTTTACATAGCAAACATTTCGACACAGGTGGAAAAAACACTGTCAACCAAGGCTCTGTTTTAAGATGTAATGCAATGTAATGTATATCAAATGTAATTGATTATAATGGTGTTTGACTGCAGAATGTCTGCTGTGAAAATGATTTATTTAACTTAGGTTTCACTCCACATTTGTCCAACATTGGTCACATATGGCCATTCTGCAACGCCCCCCAGTTATGGAACCAGCTCCCTTCTCTGTCTCATGAGGTCAAAGGTCAGGGTCAGAATGGAAAACTTCAACCCTTTTATTCAAAAGACAGTTTCAAAAGTAAAAAGCATGTAGCCTATTGCTCCTGAGCAAAGAAAGACATTTAAGTGTCATTTTAAGAACGAAAAATGTAAGGTGCATTTCAGATTATTATGGCTTGGAGATGTTGAGCACACCCACAGATCAAATTGAATGTAAGAAACTGATAATGGGTTTACACACTCCAAGATTAAAGGAGTGAGAGCGATGTAATAGAACAATTACACGACAGACTGAGTGAACAATAATTGGATACAAGCAAACAGGGTGAGGGAATACACACACACACACACACACACACACACACACACACACACACACACACACACACACACACACACACACACACACACACACACACACACACACACACACACACAGTTCAACTGCAGTTACAGTTCATAAGGAAGCATAATATAGAGAACAATCAATTATTATTTATATAGACCATTATAAAATAGCCGCTGGTCCAGAGGACAGGTGAAGGCCGAAGAGACTTCACACGTCAGCCAACAGGAGCCAGGCGCGCCCCCGCGGCTCTGTAAACTAACTAGTTTGCAAAAAGGTGCACGTGTATGATGTGATAGCGCGGGTTGCGTTCAAAAGCTATCGGGAATATGAAAACAAACAGGCGTAGCTTGACTGTTTGAGCTGTAAGAAAGATATGCAGATTACTATTATTGATGCTAGATAAAGAGGTGCTTGAAAATTGAAAAGTAAAAACCTAGGCCCCTTCTCACTCCATGGCTTACCTCCAGGGTTAAGGGTTGGGCCAAATCTGAGGCAGTTTGATATATTTACAATAGAGATCTGTTTCCAGTGCTACATATTGGCTGGTTTAATCTTTGCTCGAGCTCTAAGGTAAGATCTAGGCTACAATTAGCCTAATACAGAAAGGAAATAGTTGGAAAACAATGTATCATTATTTGGTGTAATAATGTATATCAAATTGTGTTTTCCCATTACAAAATACTTCTAACAGTGTTAGCATTAGCTAGGTTCCCAACATGTTAGTTGTCAACAGTGGTCTACTGTAACTTTAATTAAAACGAACACAATGTATTTATGGCAGTTTTACGGGGAGCACCTGAAGGCAGCACAGGGAGGCGTTTCCATTGTAGCAGCCCCTGCGTCGCCTGCCTGTTCACCCTGGTTCCTCCGCCTCTCCCCCCCCTCCGTCTCCCTCCGTCTCCCCCCTCTTCCTCTTATTTCTCACCGCATCTCCTCCACCACCTGCCACAGCAGCGACGCAGCGATGGAGAGCCACTGCAAATGATCCCAAGCCCAAGGAATACTGCAACTGAGAGAGGGGGAAATAAAGGCACCGGTAGGGGAAGACGTATGAAGAGGGGGACACAGAAAGAAGGAGAGAAAAACGGTGAGAGACAAGCGGAAACAGAAACATATGGTTTGTCTCAACAGTGGCTGTTTCTGAGGACCTCGCTACAACTTATTTAATCACCGTCATCAATTAAAAAAGCCACATTTGATTCATCTGATACACGACTTATGTGCATTATGTTTTGAGTGCTCTCACCTGTGTGAGTCTTTGCTTATAACCCCCCTGTTTGATTAGTTTGTGCAGGGTGGATTGCGGTTGTTGTACCTCCCTCAATGCGCACACACACACGCACGCTGATCATCACAAGACGCGGTGCAGCCTACAACAGCTTCTAGCTTGCAAGGAGGAAGGAAATTGAATTAGACAAGTTATTCCCACAGAAGAAGTAAGTGGTTGGCTCTCTGCGTTGCCTTCATTTCCCCGGCTCACAGTGTCCCCCCGGGCCCGACAGGAGTCTCACTAACCCTCTCTTCTCCCTTCTCCCCCCCGGTAACTAGCCATGTCTGGACAGACTGTGACCATACCGGATGACCGGGCGTTTGCCAGCTTCAAGGCGGAGTGTCTGTGCGAGGAAGGCTGGAGTATCAACCACAACAAGGGGGGCATCACGGTGTTCACCCAGGGTCTGGAGGAAGGGAAGTCCATCCACAAAATTAAGGTGAGATACTGTTTAACCTTTTCCCAAGAAGTCCCAAGAATATGTTTAAATATGACAACGGATACAATTACTATGCTGTAACTTTATTGTGGAGGTAATATAAACTGTTGTATAATCCTCTTGGCTAGAAGGGGATTTTTCTAAATTCCCATATGATTCAAACTGCTGACATGCTCTAACTGCTGCTTTTTGCTGCATGCAGAGGATTCTCCAATCCACTAACCTTCATTGCATTTCAAATACATTTATTTAGAAAACACATAGTACTTTGTTGTCCCTGTGTAAGCAAACAAACAAAAAGGGTTAATAGTTAGGATATTATGCCAACAGTGCAAATGTAAAGCCTCCAATGTGTAACTTTTTTAGTATCACAGTTTAGTGCACACATCCTGAGTTAGATTCAATTATCTATTTATAAATGTGTGCAATGGTAGGAGTGTGAATAGATGCCTAATGCATACTTTCAAAATCCCAGGTATCACAGAGAAGTGAGAGCCTCAGGAGTCAGGTTTAATGCTCCAGAGAGACACCATTACGCGCAGCCAGTGAAACTATTTTCAAGTCTCTACCCAACAGCATATTGTGGAGTGGAAGATGTAATATGTCGGCTCACTTTGTTCACTTCTGTGTAGCCAGTTTTGCATACAGTTTGTGATTCATTTCATACAGCACAGGGAAGTGAACATAAGCTGAAATAGTACAATAGACCATTCCTGATAGCCAAAACACATAAAATAAATCAATGAAGTCAGTTATGAATTGCAATTTTATTATGTGGTTACAGCTCTTTAAATTTGACATTTACTGCTTTTCTCAATTCTACATTGAGTCAATTTCGGTTAAATTACAAAATATCCACGTTAAAGACCTTTCTTTGGACTTTGATAACTTGTGTTGGTTATTGGTCCATTTTTCTCTTGTATTAACTAAATGATAAACTAGCTCTAGCACGGCTCTAGTCAGGCTACAGTAAGACATTAATACATTGTCACAAGGTTCAGTACAGTAGGTGGGAAAAAAGTGGTTCCTGATCATTGTTTGGGTAAGGCAAATCATGTGATGATGAAGGCACATGATAAGAAACATTGCTATCCAGTGAAATAGCAGTCTTAGCAGTTTGTCTGTTTATTTTGGGAGACAATGTGAAGGAGTCATTGTCGGCAGTGTCACTTTAATCTATCGAAACCTAACCGCTGCGTACCATCAACACACATTAATTTTGACTTCAGTCATTAATAGAGTTTTTATTGTGCCAGGACAAAGACCCATAATAAAAAAAACGATTTCAGCACACACAAAAATACACAAATAAATAGCAATACATACTTAATGAAGTAGTTTCCACACATATGAAGATACAAAGGGATATTTTAATAAAATAAATTGTGTAAGCCATGATAATTGTTGTCTGAAGTTGCCTGTTACTAACAGGCAACTTCAGACAACAATTATACGCGTAAAAAGTGATGTATACTAACAGGCTGTTAGTATACATAACTTTTTACAGTACATTCATTCATATATATTTAGGGTTATAAATAAATGTTTGTAAAAATTGTATAAGATTTTCGTCCAATGTAGACAATGTGAATTTTTTGTGCATCTAACAACCAAATCTATTAGCCAGTGAGATCTACAGGCCTCCAGGAATTGTATTAAATATGTCAAATAACAAAAAATAAGATGTTTTGTATCGGTGTTGTACTTGCAGACTTTGCCGGTATCCTGATTGACGGGCAATTTAGTGCTCAACTGGCTCTAAAGCTCCTGAAGTGTTGTCACTTTCACTTTAAGACTGATTGTCCTTCACAGCTGACAGTTTTTGGAAAGTTGCTTTCACGTTTCTAACCTTCACAGTACTTTCTAAACTGACATAATAATCTGATATCCGTAATTTACTCTGGGAAGCATTGTCTCAGATTGAAACGAAACACATTGTCCTGTGTAAATGTGTGTGTGCTTTCCTGCTGGTGCATCCTGGTCTGATGTAGGTGTGCAAGCCACCAGCTGTTTACTTTGTTAAATAAATTAGTGTGTGTGCATGCATGGGTGTGTGTCTGTGTACGTAAGGGTGTGCAGGTGCCAAAACTGACAAGGGATTTTCCAAGCCCCCCCTCCAACTACACTGTCTTTGTACCTGTAAGGAAGGATATGTGTGTGTGTATTTTTACGTTTGTGTGTGGGGGGTATGTGTGTAAAAGACTATCAGGATGTTGTAAAGGTGTTCATTTGCCAGTTTGATTCCTCAGGGTATATTCTGTGTGTGACAAAGGAGAGGTGTATTATGTCTGCATTAGCTGGGAATAACATGTGTGTGTGCAGAGGGTAAGAACAGGTGTGTTTCCCCAGGACAGCTCTGCAAACAGAAGTAGAAAGTGCACACACACATTTGGAGTTTTATTTACATAAAGATAAAGTCACAGGGATACCTTTCCCTTTATCTTCATGTAAATGTAACAGTTACAGGAGCTTTATTTTGCATAGTACATATTTCTTTCAATGCCTTACTCAGCCAAAACAGAAATTCTCTCCAAACTGGCATGACACATGTTCACTTTGTTTTCTTCACAAATTAATGACATTATTGTAGCCGTGTGTAAATATGGTAGATGGGGTGTATGAATCATGCTCATAGGGGTTTGTGTTTATCTTTATTAGTTCATAACAAAATAAGTCAAAGATACCATTTATAAACTGCAAGAGAATGTGAAGTAGAATTGCTTAAAACCTTCCATATGCTTAAAAAAGTATCCCTCTTCAGGCAGCAGGGTTAGCAAGGCAGCAACCCTAACCCAAATGAAATAACACCCTTCTGGAACACAAGTTTAATGGGTTAGTCATAGAAATACACACACCAAGAGCACTTAGTCGAATAATGCATAGGTGTGTGTGTGGGTAAGAGTAGGTGCACCAGCAGTGCCACAGATACAGCTATTCTATTTATAGAAGAAATAAAAGCATGCATCTTTGCTGATGCGTGTCGAATGATTAATGTGTATTGAGACTTTTCCTCCATTCCTGTTCCCTCTTCACTATAGCATCAATATCAATAAGGAAAAAGTGATACATCCCAATCCGAGAGTGAGAGAGAACATACTGGCAATCATCATTATCATTAGCTGACTAATTATCATCAGCCACATCGTTTTCGTCGTAATGATTGCCACCGCCATATTCAGGACTTTTGTATCACTGTGTAATCACAGCTGTAACTGTCATCATCAACAACATCATATCATTTGTCAGCACATGACTTCTCACCACAATGCACAATGCGTGGGTGTGTATTAGCGTATTTAATTTTTTTTAGTTTGACAAACTGTCAAGCACATACCTGGGTTTGCTTCCTCCCCCACACAGGGGAAGTTCAGCTGTGAATCACACATCCACTCATTTTTTTGTTTCATAATTGTCTTCCCCCATCATGTATTGGCACCAATGGGAGCAACTATGAGAGTTGACAGGTTGGAGGAACCCAGGGAGGAAGGGAAGAAAGAGAGTGTCAGGGAGACACAAGTTAGTAAGACAGGGAATATTAGAAGGAACAGGTAGTGGGTCGGATGGCAGGGGTCAGACGTCATTTGGTGCAATATGAGTGGGCAGTGTGGACTCAGACCATACAGGAACAAAGCCTCACCAGACCACTAATTGGTGGTGTACCTACTTGTCTTCGTTTTTCTCTCCCTGTGTCTCTGCTTTATCTCTGAACTCCCTCTCACCCGCCTCTCTGTTTCTCCGTCTCCCTGCTTCATCTGTTGGTTTCACTGAATTAGTGCCTAATAGAATTATGCACACGTGTACTTTCCTGGCGTATGTCTTCTCTCTGCACTGTTCGCCTTCTGCTATCTAGTGTTCTCCTCTGTTGCCTTTTCTTTTGGTTCGCCTTTCTCCTCCTACTCCTGTTTCAGTTTGTCTTTGGATACATCACATCCATTATTCTCCCTGCTCTTTGTGACCTACAAGTCTGAGCCAATCTGTTTACACACACACACACGGATATCAAATATGAGACCTTACTGATAGTGTTGTACTGTCATTGTTGCCCTCTGTACATATAACAAACACACATTTTCTGTAGCAGTTTTTGTGGTTTACTTTCCTCTAAGGTACACCAACATGCATGTTTTTTTTCATTTAATGTCAGCTTTATCCCTTGATACTGTGTGTACTGGTACGTGTTTTTGTAGTTCATGTAAATGAGTCCGAAATTAGCTTGTAATTATGTAGCCTATTAAACAAAATGTTTCCATCACTGCTATCAGGAGGAATCATCATGCAATCTCTTTTATAGGCTTTCTTTTCCTGTAATGCCATTCTGCAGCTGTTTCTTGAATAGACTGGCATTGAATTAGTTGAGGGTCAGTATTAGATCACTTTACGATCACTAACCACATTGAAACGGTTAGCTTGTCTTTGCAATTGGACAAACTGCTTTATTTCCTGGCCTTTTGCATTATATTTGACTTGCATCATAGTTCTTTCAGAATAGAACTAGGTTTAAAAAATGTCTGGTATTCAAAATGAAGCGTAGAAATATTAAAAGAAAAATAAGCTTAATGTAAAAAAAGTCATTCAGAATGGCTAATTTTCTTATGCGCTCAGTGGCTAATGTTTTAATAATAAGCTCCTAATGTTTATTTTTTTTACCATGTCAGAAAAAAGCATGGATGTAGACTTTTGGTAACTCTTTTTAGTTTTTATGTACAACATCATTCTTAGTGAGTAATAAGTAACAGTATTGCAGATTCAAATTTGAATAAGCAATTCGGATATAATAAAAAAAGAAAAGTTTATATTAAGAGAGCTGTACAGCTAAATGAAGAGTACATGTTTTGATCATGTTCTTAAATGAAGCCTTTGGGATCAAGGGAGATACATTGAGTTCCAACCCTTCTGTACAGATATATTATGGGAGCCCAAATCATCAGACCTCCAACCGCGGTTAATTTCTTTTTCATTGACTATTCTTCTCACTTGTTCAAAGTGTCTCGTTGTGTCTCTCCTCCTCCATTGCTCTGTCGTCTGTTTGTTATTTTAAGATGAGTTCCCCCTGGTAATTGTAACTGTAGTAACAGCTTTACCCAAGAGCTGCAGACCTGTCTCCACACGTGCAGTATGTGCAGTGCCATCTACTCAAAAGACAACATGAGGAGAGTCCCTATGGTGTCATTAATAAGCTGTGATACACTACACCATACCTGTTCCACATCAACACCTATGGATGTATAAATAATGTATTTCTCTTAGATTTTCTTATATGCCCTATAATTTATTTAAAGTTTATTTCATGTAGTTTCTGGGATGAGTATGGCCTTTTGAAATCCGACCCCCTGCCACCATTTGAAAACTGTATGTCTTTCTGTCTCTTTTTTCTTTACTGATAGTGTTGTTTTCCATTATAGAGCTCAGGTCCAGTAATGACTCATCTGCGGTCTGTCTCTTGATTCTCTCCTAATATTCTCTCTCTCTTTCTCTTTGTCTTTCTCACACACAGAAGCACACATACTGTCTATTTCTGACACTGATACTTTCACACCATCTCTCATCATTAACACGTCAGTTTACAATTTACTATCAATTTATCGGATGCAACTTCATTCAAATCTAATGGATTTTCTTGCTCCGTAGTTTGCATTGGATAGAGCTCTGAAATGTTCTGCGTGATAAGTGCAATCGCATGAATAACGTATACATCTGGTTTAGTCTGTGATTCAGTTATTTAATGAAAATGAAAACGGTCCGTCTTTCTCCCTTTCCCAGTGTCGGATGGTGTGTAAGGACGTGTCGGCTGAGACCATGTATGACGTTCTCCATGATATTGAATACAGGAGAAAATGGGACACAAACGTCATTGAGACCTTCGACATCGGGAAGCTTACGGTCAATGCGGATGTTGGATACTACTCATGTATGTTAAACACTCGAGTGCTGATTAAAGAAAGCGTTCACTTGTTAGTAATATGCTTTGGAGGGAAGCAGGGTGAAACACAAAGTGCACATAGATCTACAGTTCACTGTTCACTGTTGAGGTCATCAGAGTTCTCCTGTGTGTCAACAGGGAAGTGTCCGAGTCCTCTTCGGAACCGGGACGTCATCACGCTTCGTTCCTGGCTTCCAATAGGGAAAGATTACATCATCATGAACTACTCTGTCAAACATCCCGTGAGTAAAAACCAACACACACACTTAGATTTGCTCAGCTGGGGCCCTGCTCATTCGGTCCTATATAACTCTCTGTGTTCAAAGGTACATTGTGAAATGAGCGCACATCAGGTGATAGATAGACTTTTTTTATTAATCCCTCGTGGGGAAATTGTTTCTCTGCATTTGACCCATCCTAGTGTTAGGAGCAGTGTGCTGCCATTTTGAACGGCGCCCGGGGAGCAGTGTGGGGAACGGTGCCTTGCTCAGGGACACCTCGGTAGCACTTGGTCTTGCCGGGACTTGAACTGGTGACCTTCCAGTTGCCAAGCCAAGTCCCTATCGACTTCGCCACCACCTCCCCGCCCCGAGCCAACATGATCCAGTTTAGCAAGCTCAGGGCGATGTGCTGTATGCAAATAAACCCTTCAATATTTGTGGAAAGGCAGCATTGCTAAGCTGTGTGGGTCACTCAATTTAAAATACCTACTGCATCCACAAAGAGAAGAGAGTGTGGCACATTTCCAAAGAGAGAGCACCCCCATGCCTCCTGCTGGAAGCTTTTACCTGGCTGGGAGCAAGATGGATGCACTGTCTGTTTACACTTCTTCACTTTAAGTATAGGTGGTTAATGTGATGCAGTTGAATGCATTGTGTTTAGAGTGCAGCTTCTAGTGGTGCTTTTTAAGAACCGAATGATTTGTATGTCAAAGGCCAGTAAAACAAAGGCTGATTAGAGAACGCTGAGACCATGTGAATGACGTCAAGTTTGGAATCAGGCCTGAGTCGTCAGACTTTACTTTGGCTCTATTTCTGTGTTCAATAGGAACAAGGCGACAATCATTTATTTGTTTTCAACTGAATTACAAAAAGGAAACCTGCAACCAGATAATGTTTAGCTACTTATTTGATTAACATCTTATCAAAATAGTTTCAATTTTCTTTAGTTGTAATTCTCACCATTGATGTTGCTGTCTTTTTCTCTTTTTATTTTCTGTCTCTCCCTCCCTCTCTTTTCCCTCTCGGTAACGGCTTCTATGTCTCCCTCACTAATATGACGTTTACAATAGGATAAGACCTCTCATGTGACTCCTAGCTGTTGACTTCCGCCTCCCCTTCCGCATTCCTGCATCAATAAGTGGCTACCAACATAATTGTGTGTGTGTGTGTGTGTGTGTGTGTGTGTGTGTGTGTGTGTGTGTGTGTGTGTGTGTGTGTGTGTGTGTGTGTGTGTGTGTGTGTGTGTGTGTGTGTGTGTGTGTGTGTGTGTGTGTGTGTGTGTGTGTGTGTGTGTGTGTGTGTGTGTGTGTGTGTGTGTGTGTGTGTGTGTGTGTGTGTGTGTGTGTGTGTGTGTGTGTGTGTGTGTGTGTGTGTGTGTGTGTGTGTGTGTGTGTGTGTGTGTGTGTGTGTGTGTGTGTGTGTGTGTGTGTGTGTGTGTGTGTGTGTGTGTGTGTGTGTGTGTGTGTGTGTGTGTGTGTGTGTGTGGCCAAGGTCAGTAGAATTTGAGAGCTTGCTGTGTGCAGCTAAAGGGGATCCTTCGAGCTGAGATCACACGCCCACTGCCAGGAGTCACTCCACTTACCCTGCGTTTGCCACTACACTCATCTACACTCTTTCCGTGATAAATAACAACTTTCAGCAATCAGCCGTTGAGATCCAGCTATCACTGTCCTGAATGAACTGTGTTAGTCTGACTTGTTCTTGCCAGTGAGGCCTATGTATATCAGGGATACAGCTAATGACTTATTCATCATGTAATCTATTTAGGCCTCTTTTAGCAACTATGGCAGCCTGGCTGCAGGGATGGAATTGCTATTATTGGATGGATAAAAAATGCTTATGGTGATACCTTTTTTTGTTTTTTACAAATACTGTAGCTGCAATACTAATAGCATTCCCCATCAGCCGCAGTTATAATTTGTTTAATGCTAATTAGCAAATACTGGTATGCCAGTGGTACAGTGAAATGTGTGTTATGAGTATTTTATTTTCATCTGACTTCATACTTCTACTACACTATATTTCAGAGATAAATATTGCATTATTTGTCCTCTACTACATTTATCTGACAGCTTAAGTTACAAACTAAGAAGAGTTAATGAAATACAATCGTTTGTTATTAATGAAACCACCAAGCCATTCATAGGCCTAAGTAAACACAGTAATGATAAGCCGATAAAGTGATTAGTATATTGACAGAACTATTTAGACTTTTCAGTCATTTTTTATGTAAAAAAACTAGGGCTGTCAATTTAACGCGTTAATAACGCGTTAACGCAATTTTTTTTTAACGCCACTAATTATTTTAACGCGATTAACGCATGTGTATTTTTTTTCCTCGGCCGCCCCGTAGTTTCAGAGCGCATCGAGTTTAAAATACCATCTACAAGCTGATGCTGACAGCCCCGCTCCTGCTGCCCGCTTGTGGCAGACCACACTTCCACGCTCACCGGCAGGCACCGACTGGCTATTGGGAGGACCGGGAGGGTGTGTGTATGTGTGGCCCGAGCGAGCGAGAGAGAGAGACCTTACGTGCATTGTTGTTGTTAGCATCTGGTGCTAGCTAGCTGCGCTAACGGATACAAGGAGCTGTTTACATGAAAACATTTCGCCACAACTGCGCCGAGCACTTGACTTTATGCAGGTAGCCAGACAGTGGGACATTGTACGAAAAGTCAGCACACTCAGCACGGATAGTGTGCGCAACATGATTGCAGCGTCCAGGCAACACATACACACACACACACACACACACACACACACACACACACACACACACACACACACACACACACACACACACACACACACACACACACACACACACACACACACACACACACACACACACACACACAATTTGTATTGTATTATTGAATGAGAGAGGTTCCAGGTTGAATCGAGGCGAATATTTGTAATGTTCAGCGGTTGTTGTGTTTAATATTCATCAGAATATTTGTCAATATATTGTTCAAATGATAATAAACATTAGCATAAAGCATATTTGTCCACTCATATGTTGATAAGAGTATTAAAAACTTGAAAAATATTCCTCTAAGGTACATTTAGAACAGATCAAAAATGTGCGATTAATTTGCGATTAACTATGGACAATCATGCGATTAATCGCGATTAAATATTTTAATCGACTGACAGCCCTAAAAAAAACATGATTCCAGCTATTCAATTTAAGGGTTTTCTGCATCTAAAATGTAAGGTACATTTTCCAGATTTTACTTGCATACTTTCATTTAAGTAACATTTTACTTGCAACAGAGTTTTTTTAAGTTACTACTTTTACTTGGCTTCCTCAACCACTGCACAAAGCAACACGTTACATTAAGCACAGCCTAACAGAAGCTGGCATGATTATAGACTCTATGTTGATTATTCTTTAAATATATAAAAAAGGTTGTGGACTTTTGTCTGACCATCAGTTGATATACTCAAAGTTAAGTAAATGTACTTTCGATGCACCAAATAACTGATTATCAGGTCAGATATGGAGTATCCTGGTCGGGCGAGAGTGTCAAAAAAAAAAGAAGACTATCGCTGGAGTTCCTCTGTTGTTAATGGTGACTAACGCTTAAAATCCTCTGATCTCTTCTTAAACATTACCTCAGGACCTTATAATGCTGTCCCTGAATTCCAAGAAACCTGCAGGTGTAATGTTTAACAACAGCTGTCCTTGCACTGTCAGCATAAATTCTTACAGAGGTGCAGGCAATTTGAAGTCGAATAGTAGAGACAATGGTGAAGCAATCATATGAAGCTCTCCTCTGATAAAGGTTCTTTACATTTAATTAGCTGACTGCTGCTCTCTGTGCCGCAGTGTGCCTGTCCCAATTAGCAAAGGCTAACCAGTGCTGTACTTTATCATCATGAATAATAATCTTACATATGTAGTCAAAGGAGCCAGCAGTGGGCATTAACTGCTGTGATATTCACAGTGTGGACTGACTATGCACCAGAAAGATGATTGAAGCAAAACATCTGTATGACTGGCAGCAGAAACCACAAAACAACCCAGAATCCCAAAGCTTACCATGCACAACGTCTTCCATTTGACTGATGGACACAAAGGGCTTAACGTTTTTTAAAGTAGTGATTTCTGAATCTGCTCTGCTTTTGTGCACGTGGGTGTCATTTATATACTGCAGTATTGAAATCTGAAGCCACCAATTTAAAATAATAATGATTGTAGTAGGCTGCTTTTCCTGTTCAAGGGTAGTACTATCACTGAATAGGGATTTTATTTGTGTATGTGTGTTTTCTCTACAGAAATACCCTTCTAAAAAAGACAAGGTGCGAGCTGTGTCCATTCAGACTGGTTACGTGATCCAGAGCCAGGGACCGGCCAACAGCTGTACCCTCACCTACATGGCTCAGGTAGATCCAAGGGGTAAGTACACACACACACACACACACACACACACACACACACACACACACGTTCACACATTCACACACAAAGGCTATTCACAGCTTCTGTACAAGGACAGACTCGTACTAAAGTGGAAAAATAGAAGTACAAAACCAAGAATACACACACACACACACACACACACATACACACACACACACACACACACACACACACACACACACACAGGTGCGTAAACCTCATCGTTCTAATGAATGATTAAGTCCCCAGCCTTTATGTCAAATGAGTCGCCATAGGAACCATATGAAGGACAGAGTCTATTTCACTCCGCCGCCTCGCTCTCTCCCTTCTCTCCTTTTCACCTATTCATTTGATTCTCCCTTTAATTGACTTCTTTGCTGTCACACACTTGTTAATTGTGTAAATACCTTTATTCAGGGTTTTGTAATGTGTGTGGTAGTGAGTAGCAAGAGACTAAGCTCCACTTTGATCTTTGAGGACATGACATGCATTAAAGCTAACTTTAAATCCCTCTTTTATGTCTTTTCCAACCTCCTCTTCCTCTTTCTCACTTTTCTTTCTCTCATTTCTCTCCTTCTTCCTCTGTTTACTCTGTTTCCTTGCAGGTTCGTTACCCAAGTGGGTTGTCAACAAGTCCTCCCACTTCCTTGCTCCTCGGGTAAGTCATTTGCAGATTAACAGACATTCTGTGAGTGTGTTGTGTGTTTGCAGACCTTTTTAATCCACCGGCACTAATACATCCAATTTATAATCTCTCCTACACATTCCAGAAACACACTAGTATTTCTCAGCATTTATTTGTTATTTGCTCTTTGTCTGTTCAAGGGTTGAAATAGGGAAAATATTCTCTTGATCTCGATGGAAAATATAGTTGTTTTAAAAAGATGCACAAATCCCACTGAAAATAAAATATTGATATGCCACACAGTAAATACTATTAAAACATTTAGCATCAAACATTTTACAATCGTATTTATATTTTTCATTCAGCCTTATCTGAACCTCAACCAAGATTCAATATTTGTAGTGCGTTTAAGTTCAATCATTACCTTACTGCTTGCTGTGGTTGTGAATGATGAAATCTGATCTATAAAACATAAACGGATATGTGGATTTTTCTATGTTGTCTATTTATTATCTTTTTAGGCAATGAAGAAGATCAACAAAGCCTGTTTGAAGTATACAGAGTGGAAGCAGAGACACAACCCTGGCTTCAAGCCCTGGCTCTACCCCGAACAGACTACATTACCCAGCATCCCTCTGTCTGAGCTCAGCATCCAGCGCGCTGAGAGCCTGGAGAATATTGATGAGAGCTCCCTGGCTGAGACCCAGGAGAGAGAAGACAGCGACTAACACACACTCACACACACACACACAGTCATGGATTCATACACACACAAACACAGTAATGCAGGGTTACATGCATGCCTGATACACATCCATGATTCAACTGATATATATGTGTTTTTATAGTATGCATGCACATGCAATTGCATATGCAGGCATACTTACTGGCACGTGTACTTAAGCATGCATGCACACAGACATACTTCTTCCCATCTCATACTTGCATACATAATGTATCAACACATACATGCAACATAGATACATTCACAGAAACACACCCACCACTCACAAGCAGCAGCGAAAACTACTACATTTTAAAGTCGGTAAACTCAGATGTATTGTAATCACTAAAGTTGCTGTGTTTTTTCATGCTCCTTGAAGGGATATCATATTTTTCTGATTAGGACCTATATAGATAATCATAGCAAAAATATATTTTCAGTAAGATGTACTGTTGAAAAGTTTACAGACTAACCTTACAGTGGAAATCCAGCTCTTAATCAAAATATAAACAATGGATTTCAAAGTTATACTTCTTCGTCTGGAAGTTATGGATACAATCTATTTAATGGGAAAGCATCTCAGTGCAACCTCATAATGATCTTGTATACATACACATATGGTTGCATGCCATTCATTGATACTTCTTTTATGCACCCAGCTGTGCATACACACACACATTCTACCCATGTTGTCTCTGTCTCATTATGTGTCTCTATCACATTTTGTAAGCACATAACAAATATGCAGGTGTGCAGAAGGCAGCTGGAACACACAACATACACACACAAACACATATTCAGATGTTACACACGTACTGTCCACTACTCTAATTGAGAGATGTATGAATGTATTGAGAGTTTAAAAAAAATAAATAGAGATTCCTACAAAGGGTTTGAAGTGTCAATTGTGATCCGAGTATTTTTTTGTCCTCTATATGCTAGGCTTTATGTCTGATGATGCAGGTTTAAATGCTTGTGCTAAAATAAGTATTTGCTAATTGAATTGTCAACACTTTCTTTCTGACACACACACACACACACACACACACACACACACACACATTACATGTCACTTGTTAGACGCTTTTATCCAAAGCGACTTACATACTCAATACTGTGGACAATCTCCACATGGGCAATTTGGGGTGAAGTGTCTTGCTCAAGGACACAACGACATGCTGACTGCAGTGGGGTTTGAACCTGTGACCCCCTTATCCCAACACCAAGGCTCTATCCACCGCGCCACACGCCACACAAAACCATTGATTTGAAACGTGCCGTGCCATGATTAGAACAGGGAAACACCATGACATACGCCCAATTGTTTAACCGTTATTCCCTAATGGTAAAGTGTGTTTGTTTGCTTGCCTGCACTTGCATGTGTATAGCGTAGCATGCTTGTGCTCATTGGCCTAGTTCAGAATAAGGAATCCCCCAATCTGTTGTCATGGCAACTCTGAGATCGACTCAGCACTGAAAAGGAGAGAAATGTGTCTGTCACAGAAGAAGTGACTTATTGCAGGGTGTCCACCCCTTCTTCAATGTAGAATGAAAATAAGAGCATGCATATTGTTAATGCACCACATGTACGCCAGCTGTTTCCCTGTGGTTTGTCAATTTGGTGACATGAAAGCTTGTCTTTCCTCACACAAGCTCCCATGCCTTCATTGTATGGTTTAAGAACATAAGCATATTGGACGAACATTAGAAAAATAAATATTTGAAGGTCCACGAAGCTATCTCTGCTTGTGAGTGCCTCAGAAACAGGAACGTAGCAATGTTAACGTCATGCCTTAACATACATTTTTCACATGACATCTTCTCTGACAGTTCCCTTTTTATGACATCCGCCTCTGCATATGCACCACCTAATAAATTATGAATGATTGAAGAAAGAATGTGTGAGTGTTGCAGAAAGGTAGGAGGTGCATGCAGCTCAGCTCTTTTTTCCTACAGCTGCATCGACTATTTTCCAGCTCTGCCCATGTTTAAAACCATCCATCCGTCCTCAGAGTGCTAATGAGGCCTCTCCCTGAACCATCCTCATTTTGTGCATGTGTGTGTCAGAGGAAAAGAGTGTGTAAACGGTATGTCCCAGTGGCATCCCTGCATTGTCTCCCAGCCGTCTCCACAGCAGGAGGAGACGTATGCGCAGCACGAAGGCAGGCATCCCTCTGTGTGTGTTTCTGCATGTGTCACACTGCCACCCCCACAGAAACCCGGCCCACAGGGCTGAAAGTCTGCCGATGACTCATCACAACCCCACCTCTTCTTCTCCGTTCCAGCTCCCTCCACTTCTTAGATTCTCGCCCCTGCCCTGATCCTCAATTTCCCCACGCCTCTTTTTATTTTCCTCTTCCTGTCTCTTCATCCTCTTGTCAATCCTTTCATCTACTCCTCATCCAGGGCTCTCTTCTCTTCTCCTTTGATCCTCTCTGCTACAGTTGTTTCCTATCCTCATGTCACCCCCATATTTTCTGTTCTGATCCCTCTCGTTTATCTCATCCTTTCACCTTTTTCTTAATCTAAAACATGTATCCTATCCTGTCTCTTTATTTATTCCTGATTTTGCTTTCCTTTTCTCTTTTTTACTCTCATTTTAACTTTAACTTGAACTTTTCTCATTTTAACTTTAACCCTGTTCTCTCCCTTTCCCTTTTCACCTTTTTGTCATCCCATTCCATCTGTCACCTTTCATCTCCTCTCCTTTTTCCTTTTCTCCTTTACACACTCTAATCTTACCGACACAGTTCCCTAATATTTCCCCGAGGTCAGAAATAAAATGAATAATACGTTGGCGTTGCTGTCTTGTCACAGAGACAGTGTGTTGTTCATCCAGCCTCCACAATGCTTGAATATTACCCTTGTATTAGTGTTGTGACCTTTTTATTCATGGAGCACTGAACTTAACGAATGATAACACAAAGAATCACATAATGTGACACAAACACGAAGGTAAAATACTCGGCATGTTTCCCCTTCAACTCTCCAAAAACATGTTAGGCAGTGACAAATGTGGCCTTTTAAATTCATGTAAACTTGGGGGTACGATATGTTTAATTCATATACTGTATGGTTGGATCCTGTTAGACTCAGATGGGACTGTTACAGGTCAAAATGTAGTGTAGTTTATGTCTTTTATTACATGCCAGCCTCTCTCGCTCTCAGTTGCTTTCATCTAGCTGACTCTCTTTACTGGTGCTAAAATGCAATCAAAAGAACTCTCTTCAATAATGTAACAATTATTTACATGCAGTATTCTCTTTCTACTATAAAGGCTGGTCATCCTTTATTATGATGTGCTTTATTTAAATGTGTAACATGATGCCTTTTGAAATTCTCTCTCCATCTATAAGGCTCTAAATCTCAGTGGTGAGTGGTTGCCCTCTTCTGGTTCCAACTGGAGCTTACAACTGCAGCCGGTCGGAAGCGTGTCTGATTCAATACTTGATATGAATGCCACATCACTGCAACCTATCTGTTTAGAGTTAAATCTACTCTTGGACGCAGTGCTGTAGATTAAACCAGTTCATATCATCTTCATTGCTGGACAGGATTGGATTATTATATATATTTACACAGTCAAAGACACATTTCTTTTTAAATGTGTGCACATGTATATGTATATATACATATATTTGCACACATATTTTTATATTTTATAGACATTTGTTTTTATATTCGGGATTGTGAGAAACAGTATTTCGATCTCTCTGTCTGTACACACAAACTGGAAGATTGACAATAAAGTTGACTTTGATTGTATGCAATTAAATAGACATTGCTTATAGTTTTACTGTTTGTTGTTGTTCTAAGTGATGGTGAGGTTATTTCAATTATTTTGTCAAATAAAAGTATGTAAATCTGTAGCTGCTTAAGCAAAAACAATTAAATTCACTATATTTTAGGAAATATGTTAACATTTAAACACTATTTCTCAAAGAGGAAAATTAAGAAGATATCCACATCCTGTGGGTCATGTTTATACTGTGTGTGTTTTGTATACAATAGAAAGTTAATCATTTCATTATTATTTTCTCTGATAATACTTCGATATTTAGCTATACAGGGATTTATACCATTTATTGGGCGAGTTATATTTATTAGTTATGTTTTAGTTTAGGATATTACGGCCATTTCTAACCTTTACAACTCGTATGCACATTTAAAAATGTATGGTAAGTCATCACTTTGGAAGAGGTGACAAACAAAAGCAAGTGTTTACTGACCGAAATGTGTAGGGTGAAACATTAGCCTATTACACCAACCCCTTTGTATTGTTTATTTTGTACACTTCTCATTTAATGTATTTACACTGATTGATTTTAATTACCCCAACATTTTTTTGGGGTAATACAAATTATCTTGGGTAATTTGTATAACCCAAAATAAATACAGTATACAGTATACGACACATATGACACATAGGCCTACTGTAAGTGTACAATGTTTTCTATTTCCTTTTCCAAACTTCTTCACAAATAACTCCTTTTACTGTTCCCATCCCTTTTGCATGTTCTAATCCTTGTTTTTGTCAAAATACACATTCCTCTTACATTAGATGACTGACTCACTTTAATTTGGAACAACAAGCTTGTCATTTTGTTGTTACTTGAAACATTTATTTTGCAGATAAAAGGTCTCCAAATCTCTACGTTTGCAAGCATGTGAGTTTAAAAAATGATATGTTGTTAAGGTGAAGTAAAGTGATTAATAAATAATATCTAGTTAAAGGGCATTTACATGAAAACAGAGTGGGCAGTCCATTCTGTTCTGATGGTCACATGACTGCCATAAGGATGTTTTGCAATTTTGCTGCATCCAAATAACCACAGAAACCCCGGGAAAACACCATTCCTATCCTTCAAAATAAAACGCCACATGATAGGACGTTGATGTGTGTATTTATTTTGAAATATAAAACCGGAAACAGTTTTTCACCTTTTACTTTAGCTTGACACTTGCTCTCTGTGTAAATTGTTGCTGCCACTGCTGCTTTTTATCCGCGAGAAAAATCTTATCCGATATTTTGCGTCGCAGTTGTGTCCGCCTAATTTCCCCTCAAAAAAACAAAACGCCTGTGTATTTCAGGGACACTTGCAAAGACTTGACAAGGTAAGTGAATGACAAGAATTCACAACTTTTATGAAAAAGAGAAACTTTCCCCACTGCTGATAAAAATAGACGCTAATTTAACAGCATAAACCTCACAGACTACACCAGAAATGTGATGTGACACTGACCAAGTATTCAACTTTGTGTGAGTCTACCGTCATCTGCTTTGAACAATTTAACACTTAATCGAGTAATGATTCGCGAGCATGCTTTGGTTAACTTGTTAGATGTTGTTTTTCTCAGCTGCTCTCTTCTTTCTGTGGGAAAAGTGGAGAGGAAATAGCACTGCCTACACTGGGCTGTTTATCCCCAGTGGAATTCATTATTTATAAACTGGGAGCATGGATACATTGACAATTACATCTCGTGTTTTAACATAAAGATGGAGTAATTTGATTTAATCGAATGCCTTCCCCACATTGTGATTAGTGAATCTAGCAGGTGGAATTGTGACAGGTGGGGTTAGGGTTATCTGGGATTTTACATTATTTTCCAGGTAGGAACTTTTAACAGTGTAGATTCAACAGATTACCGAAACCCTGTCTCAAGTTTGTTTTTCAAAACACTTATTTCTGCTTTTTTTTCAATCTAAAGCAGGGCTCCTGTATGTGGAGTTTATTCAAGATGATAAGATCAATAGTGAAACTGTTTGAATATGCTTTTTAATAAGTGGAAACTGTGAGTTTTTCCTTTCCAGTGATATGTTAATGCAGTTGTAGAGGAATACATTTAGCATGTGGGCTAAATACCTTAGAATAGAGTAGGTTATGCATGACTGGTTTGCTCAGTAGACCCTTTAAATAGTTTTTTTTACAATAATTAGTGCACAGTTCAGAGTCCTCACAGAGCTTTCGCGACCACGATAATAATGATCTACCGTGGTTAAACAGAAGTTATTCTGCTGTCCCACAGGCACACCATTTTGCAGTGAAGTTAATGAAACTGAATTAGAGAAATTAAGCATGGCATGGGACGTGCTGGGGCTGTTTTGCATTTGAGAACTGATCAAATAACCTGTGTATCATTTTAAAAGCTACCAATTCATTGTAAAAAAAGGGCAACACAAAACATGGCCGACATATTAGAAGTATCAAACTGCATAATGGTCCTTCAAACCCTTTTTACTGTCCTGTACTGGAAACTGCTGATGAGTAAGTCTGTGCCTGACTGTTTTTATATTTTAAGAGCACACTGAGAGCCACATAATGCAGTGTGACAGGATGTTGTTTATCAAGCAACAGATATAAGTATCTCTCTTCCCCATACAATGCGATTTTTGTGTCTGCCAGCATAAGAGGCCCAGTATGCCAGTAAATCAAGCCTATCCACATTCACCAATTTAGATAGATTGCATTTCCACTGAGGATGAACGCTGACATATTTATCACATCAAGTATGACATCAAGTTGGTTCTGAAAGTAGTAGTTCTTCATTCCTCATCTCCTTTAAAAAAAACAACAAATATTCTCCCTCTTCCATCTGTCTGATACGCTCGCAGATGATTACTCGTTGCTGAATCACTCCATAATGGGGTGAGCGGAGGATAATCTCATAGGTTCAGAGGACGCGTTGAGCAGTCTGGCTGTAAACTGTCTTGATGAATAGCCCAGGTGTGCATTGTGCAAGGAGTGATAAGCGGAGGCCGGGACTATAAATTATATGAAATACTTATATTTATGCTTCAAGACTGTTATAGTTACAGGGGAAGAGACCACTTCATTATGTGATAAGTTTGTACATCTGGTGAAGATAAGAGTAGCTTGACGTTACAAAGAAAGTGTTTTTTTGTTTTTTTCGAAAGTGGAACATTTAAAGAGTTCTTAAACCAACTGTGGTGTGTTTTTAAATACATTGTGAGTGCATGCATATGTGTCTTATACATTATAATACTTCCACTCTTCCACACGGTTTGGGACAGTGATTAGCTTAAACTAATGCTGTCTAATACAAAGGTCCTGCAATAAATTCCACATGCAAAGTGTGTGGTGCTGTTGAATAGAGAGACTAAATTGTAGACTTTATATTCAAATGACCTCTTTGTGTATCTCAGTGAAATTCATACATTTCTTGGAACACTTATTTTTGCTCTAATCGTTGTTTTTGTTGGGCATTGTTTTTTTTAAATCTGTCATTAATTATATGTATGAGACATTTCCAAGATCTGGGATTTAAGAGTTTGTTCAAATCTATATGCTGTGATATGCAGAAAGTCAAAACCGTTGGGTAAAATGTAAATTGACTTTAAATGAAACTGCAATGAGTTTACGTTAGGCAGTTTGTAATTGCAGTAATATTAGCTCACATGAATTTACATGAACAATAGGAGGACAAATCAAGACCCCCAGAACAGTACACTCACTAAGTCACTATATTGTTTTTGGCCAAAGTGGGTGGTGACTGAACTAAAGGACTCATATGCTCAATGTGGTTGGTAGTTACAGGTGGGTTACCATGGGAAACATTCTTCTGTGAAATGTTGCACCCTGAAGAGTCAGAGTCAAGTGTCACAGGCGTGCTCGCTAGAGAACATTGTTCAGGATGAATTTATTTCCTGGCAGAGCTGAGTCACTATTCACTATTTAATTGAAAGTGGGCTGAAAAGAGCAGTGTGTTTGGTGGTGGGTATATGAGTCATGTCCCCTTTGTGTGCTTAGCTAGTTATCCATATAAGGTCAGTACCTTGATAGAAAGCTGAGGTTCTGAGGGAAACTTGTATTATGTGGCTACTGGCTAACCAACTTCTTTTCCCTGGTAGGTTAACAGTTAAGTCCAATTAAAATGAGACTCAAATGCTAATTACAGAAATCCGGCATTAACAGCAACAGCAGTGCAAAATCAAAAACATTTATACACAGAATTTCGTACTTTTCAGTTATTCAACAGGATGCTCCAAATTGATGCTTATTTGCTCCATGTCTGCTGGATGTCCAACTTGTAGAGCCAGATTGAAACTGGACTTTTGATACAGTTAAGATACAATATGATATACAGTTAAGACCCATTGTGTAATGTCTAAACACATTGTGACATAGTTTGACATTTTAGTACTGACATTTTTTTGTCACCTATTGTCCAACATATACTGATGACTTTGCTCCGAATTTGCTCCTGTGGGTATTGTCCACAGTAGATGACCATTACATGTATGATCTGTATGTGTAATGTGTATTTGTAAAGCACTTTGAGAGTCTTTGATAAAGCGCTATAATAAAATATAAGGATTATTATTATTATTATTACTTTAAGCCAATAAATGCTGTTGGTCTAGATGTAGTCTATGGACAATTGACCAAAGAGCAAATTAACCACCAGAACTGTATTTTGCTGTATATTCTGAATGTTGGGTAGAAATTATAATCTGTGTGAATGTTTTACCACCTAATTTTACTAAAATGTGAATTTAAAGCAGTTCAAGGCTCTGCAGTATTACTATAACTATCAATGGACAGTCCCTGTGTCATTCAAAGCAACGGTAAACCACATTCAGAGTTTCATACAAGTGTAACCGGTGTCGTTAAGCGGTCTGTGCGTTGTGTTTTGCGTTGGTCATGGATGACCCGAGCCAGCATACAGTTTTGACGATCTCCGTTTAATTACTGACAATCTGACAACAGATATAACAATCAGTATATTAGCTTTCCCTCACAGTGACTCCTCTCACGTGGAACATTTACAGAAAGCGCAAAAACGTACCTGACAACAGATATAACAATCAGTATATTAGCTTTCCCTCACAGTGACTCCTCTCACGTGGAACATTTACAGAAAGGGAAGAGGATACGTGAGGGACACAATATATATATATAGGGGGGGGGGGAAAGTCCTCACAACAATAATCTTCTGAGCACAGCGACCACACTTCAGAGTTTCCGCCCACTGATCTCCGACCTTGTCAGGTATTGAACATTCAATCAAATGAAGAACACAGAATTACTTAATATAAAACACAGAATTGGTGTGATTATACAAAATCATTCACAAATAAACCCCACTGCATATTTACAACTGTTACACAAGGTAAAAGTCAAAAGAAAAATTACATTGTTTTTGTGGATCGGCAGGTTTTATTGGAAGTCATACTGTTCCCTTCTTTTATTAAATAGTACAAACATGTACAGTGCATCCGGAAAATATTCATACCCCTTCACTTTTCCCACATTTTGTTATGCTAAAGCCTTATTCCAAAATGGAATAAGGATGGAAACCAAGCCATGAAGTCCAAGGAATTGTCTGTAGATCTTTGTCCTTTCTGAGGTGTACTTAAGCCTGCATCATATTACATGATCTTGGTGCCAAAAAACCTCTTTATTCATATTCTGCCTTCTTCTACATGTGGTACTCTGGTACTCTAACACAATGTTAGAAATGTGTCGATATGTCAAAACACTTATGTGTAAGACTGCCAGAAAGAAGAAGGTCTTTCTATGTCCTTGTTCTATAACGGTATTTTATGTGGAAGTCACTGATAACGCAGGTTTTAAATTCTCCACATTTTCTAGTCTGTGGTAGAGGAGACAGCTGGACATCATTTTGTGATAAATACAAATTAAAGTGGATTAGCTGTTATCACATCATCATTATTCAGTTCCCGTTGCAAATTTAAACAGTGTTCAGAATGAATTAGACTAAATTATCCATAATATTAGCATATTATAATCGACTGAATTCCATGTCATAATTTCTGTCATTGTAATATGTATATGTCTCAGTAGACATGGGTTTTTTAGTACATAACATGAGTGCAGATCAGTGTGTGTGTATGACATTAGAAACACTTTTTTGTTACAACATTTCTCTATTGATTGTGAAATTCAACCAAAGTTGGGGACTCTACTCAGTTTAACTTCCATTTACAACATAAAGTAATTTGTGCTACAGTCTTTGCATTTATAGATTAATACTTGTGGAGTTATGGAGTGGCAATCTGTTTAATTGGTGTACACACTTTTTGTGCTTCGCGTTCACTTGAATATTTATTTTTATCTGTGACTAATATAAAACCAGCTCACTCCACCACAGCTACCTCGGAAGTAATATTTTTTTTATTGTCAGCAAGTTAACTGAAGGCTGTCATAGTGACGGGTAAGCAATTGTAGCTGAACATTATTTTGTGTACACACATCCTTAAAATGTATGCACAAATTCAGGCAGTGGAATTAGAATGAAGGTCACGTAAGTATAAATGAGTATGAGAAATACTTCTTTAGCCTTGTGACATACTTCACGCTGTTAGTTTCAACAGTCACTTAACAGTATTTGTTTGTTTGTTTATTTATTTAAAGGACAGTGCACATTAATTCACATTGCTGTAAATGAGCCAGTATTAGCCAGCAGGCTAATTTTCAACTGTTGTCCTTGGCAAGATGTTAAATGACCACAACAAGACTAGTATGTGAGTGTTCGTATGCAATGAGGGCAGGAGACCAGGTCATGTGTTTCTCTGATCAGTAATGTGCCAAGTTGTTGTTGAGAACTCATAATAATGTGTTAATGAGAGATCCAGTTTGTTGCATTTTTCTTAGAAATCACTCAACGTATTTTCATTCAGCAGTGTTTAACCTGATGTCTGCCAACACAGAATATGGAACAACCTGGCTTGCTGTTTGGTGTGGTGTACAATTGATAAGGGGATATGAGGACTGAAACACCATTTCTGAGTACCAAGCTAACTAAAAAAAAATGTTGTTAGGTGAGCACTTTTTCAGTGTGACCACATTCAACCATGCCTTTCGCCTCCTTCGTGTGTGTGTGTGTGTGGGTGGTGTGTGTGTGTGTGTGTGTGTGTGTGTGTGTGTGTGTGTGTGTGGTGTGTGTGTAGGTGTGTGTGTGTGTGTGTGTGTGTGTGTGTGTGTGTTGTGTGTGTGTGGTGTGTGTGTGTGTGTGTGTGTGTGTGTGTGTGTGTGTGTGTGTTTGTGTGTGTGTGTGTGTGTGTGTGTGTTTGTGTGTTGTGTGTGTGTGTGTGTGTGTGTGTGTGTGTTGTGTGTGTGTGGTGTGTGTGTGTGTGTGTGTGTGTGTGTGTGTGTGTAGTGTGTGTTGTGTGTGTGTGGTTGTGTGTGTGTGTGTGTGTGTGTGTGTGTGTGTGTGTGTGTGTGTGTGGTGCTGTGTGTGTGTGTGTGTGTGTGTGTGTGTGTGTGTGTTGTGTGTGTGTAGTGTGGTGTGCTGTGTGGTGTGTGTGTGTGTGTGTGTGTGTGTGTGGTAGTGTGTGTGTGTGTGTGTGTGTGTGTGTGGGTGTGTGCTGGTGGTCTGGTTGGTGTGGGGTGTGTGTGTGTGTCGTGGTGTCCTGCTTAGCAACAGAATTGCCCCATTGTGCGAAGCATCACAGAGCCCCTGTTATTGGCAGCTTTCTGAGTGGGAGAGGAGAAGGAGAGTGCAGAAAACGATGGAGCGAGGAAGACGTGAACAGAGGAAAATGCCGGCTGGAAACTTTAGAAAATAAATAAAGTAGAAAAAAGGAAGTCTACATTTATTAAACAGAAGTACTAACTTATAGTTCAGGCGAAAACACTTTGACATTTTGGAACATAAGCTTGGTTTCATTTTAACCGATAAAGTATCAATTTCATCCCTCTGATTAAAGTACACTACACTTTAGGGCTGTGCAATTAATCGTATTTTAATCGCGATTACGATTATGGCTTGTGACGATTATGAAAACAGCATATTGACAAAAATACGATTATTTTGCTGGGTTGGCTTTCGGGCCCCCCTCCCTAAAAGCCCACTCGGCCACGTGGGAGTGACATGTGTTCATCGCGAGCGAAGATGTCAGAACAAGAGCAGCAACTCGTAGTCCATTTTCACCAGGCCCAACAACAAGAGCAAGGGCTGCTACCAGAGCAATCTTATCGTGTCGTCACGTTCTTGCGAAACACATGAAGTCTTTCAAAGATGGCGAAGTTGTGAAAGAAGCATTCCTGGGGACAGTAACAATAACAGAAGCATTTCAACAGGTTTTTGATATAATAAAAACTCAAGTTAGATACCGTTATTAATCAGCTGTAAATTTGAGTTTGTTGAACTTATTCATTATAATTATTGTACAACATGGTATAAGAATGCCAAACATTAAGATCTGTTCTGTTTAAATTGATTATAGTCTATGATAAATTCAGGTTAAGAAACTAGGTGTTGCTATTTAAAGGCATTTCTTTTTATACTCTACTAAAATGCAACAAAAAAAGGGTTTGATTCTTATTAATGTTGTCTTTTTTATTGCACTGTGGCAGCAGATTCCTGAGTAGCTTCAGATCTGAGTTGTCTTATTAGTAAGCCTCATTTATACTTTTGTAGCAACACTATTTTTATATAATGGCAAAGAAAGGGTTCAGAGTCTTTTATTTTTTTCCTGTGTCATATGTGGCAGCACTGCCACAAGTTCCTCTTCAGAGAGGGTCTTCAGTACAGGTGGCAATATTGTCACCTGCCTGCGCTCATCTCTGAAACCAGACCATGTAAACAGGCTGGTGTTTCTTGCAAAAAATCTTTAAGAGATGACATGAGCAGCCCTACCAGCATTTGCCATGGTGGCCTAAACATTTAAATTTGGTCTTAAATTGTAGTTCAACATTTATTTCCTGTTACTTCTGGACCATGACGGTTGGCCAGCCTTCAACGTTTAACTGAGTGGAATATGTTGAATATGTTTTACCAAAAGGTTGGCTATATGTTAAGGAGTTTTCAGTAGGTTGTGACAGTGCACTGCAACATATTTGATTTAATTTATTTTGGTCTAATTTATTTTTATTTATCATATTAATATATGTTTAGTATGGTTTTGGAAGTGCGCTCCAACATATTTGTTGATCTTGTTTATTGGTAAAATATTATTTGTTTTAAAAGTTCAATGAATAATCGTCAAAAATAATCGTGATATCAATTATTGATCCAAATAATCGTGATTAGGTGATTTTTGCCATAATCGCAACAGCCCTACTACACTTGGTAACACAAGATTTAATGTAAGTGTTGATGATCCACAGTTTTACCTCATGTTCAACACATTAACTGAACAATCTGACTTTAACTGCGCATCCTGTTAATCAAATTGGATGGATTGGAGCTAAACTTCCTACAGTTAGACAGCAATAAAACAAAGGTTTTGATCTTTGTTCCAGAGCATCATAAAACACAGATTACCATCTGACCTGGCTTCACTTTATGCAAATGTTCAATCCTTGGTAAAGAACCTTGGGTATCATTTGATAGCCATTTATCCTTCAGGACAGCATACCAGAAAGGCATTAAGTCATCAAGACTTGACCAACTATTTTTCTTGTTTACCTCCCACTTAGTCTCAAAATTGCAATTTATCCAGAAGCCATAATATTAACGTTATCGTAGGAAGTTCTGTCATATCACTCTTTAACATCATTGCACTGGCAGCCCATTACATTTAGAATACATTTTAAAACTGTATCTATTACTTACAAAGGCCATTACTCGTCTGGCTCCAGATTATGTTAAAGATCTTTACCCCTACATACCAGGCAGGCCCCTAAAATCATCAGACTAATACCTTTTAGCTGTTTCACCGACCAGACTAAAAACCACCAGGGGTCCGTGTCCGTGGATGGACCAATCCGTGACCAATCCGTGGAGCCGTTACGTCACGTCCGCGGAGCCGTTACACACACACACACACTCAATCTTTCTCAGCTGCAGCTCCGCCGATTTCTCTCCCTGAGACGGGCGGGACACGGCGAGGTCTGTGAGTTGGGTGTGTGAGCACACACACAAACTCCCAGCCAGGGCTGCGGGTGTGTGGTGTGTTCGGGCTGGTTTCGGGCTGTGTCTCGCTGTCTCGCAGGACGGCCACTTGGCTCATAGGGAGGGGGGGGGGCAGGAACTCCAACAAGCCGTTTAGGACAGAGGAGTGAATACACATACTATACAGAGATGCTGTATGAGAAACCAATGTGATTTGGAAAATTGCACAATATAAATCAATTTGAGTATACCTCAACAATGGAATTATGATCAGTAGAAATGGCCATGACATGGACCTTAATATCCTAATTTTAGCATCTACAGTATGTTTTGCACTTTTGATTTGTTTTCTAAATCCAAGAGTTTGTTTCCTTATTATAATTTTCTCTGCAAATCCTTTAAACTTTGATATAATTTTTTACATAATATTGAAAAGTGCTTTATAAATAAGATTAGTATTGTTAGACGTTTATGAGATGACCCACACACTTGTAAGCCACTGAGTTTAGCCAGACAAATCAAATGTCAAAAATCAAGTCTGTTACAAACAAATCTCACTTTCTAATGAGTTATGTAATATTTCAGATGATCTGCTAGATACAGTCAAACAGGCAATATCACAAAGCATTTCACAATTCACAGTCTAGGTGACTGCTAAACGGTGCACTTACAAGAGAAAACAGAAACTGTAATAATTCACATGCTCCTCCAAAGCGTGAAGGCAAACCCCTGACTGTGCTGCCAAGCTAATACTGTCTCAGAGCTCCCACTATTGTACTATATGCACGTATTTAAATGAGGTAAGCATGCAACGCATTTAGTGTACATTAGCCCCTTTCTATGCAAATGTGCCTAATTGTAAAAACAGTCCAATTCCCAAAGATCTGCACCAATAGCCACATGCAGTTAAAGTGAATTTGCTTGCGTCTTCAGAGGAGGTGCTGGGAACTCAAATACATTTGAAAACCGACAGACTGGGATATTAGACCCAAAGTATGGTTTCTTTGCGTTGCGTAAAACATTTCCTTGCCTGAATCTTAGAGGAACCCTTGATAGTTAGGACCTGCAGATTGTGGTCTGCAAATCAATATTTAGTTTTCTCTCTGCTATTGTTGTGTCTACTGGGTTGCATTAACATTTGTTCTTTGCCACAAAGGGCAAATTGCACTTGAGCTTCATAACTTTATGGCCATGTTTGTGCTTTGATATTATTAGCGTAATAACTTTTGTGAATTGAACCTTTGAGACACTGATAGTGTTTTCCCATCGATGAACGATGGATGAATGGTGCTATCAGTGGCTGCAATCTTTCCGTTTGAAATGTTGCTCATCAGAAATGATTCTGTTATGCTTTTATCACGTTGTGTCTTGATTATTGCAGCAGCTTTGGACAAGAGTTAAAGGTGGGGTATGTAATTTATTTTCAGTAACACTTTTTGTGATATTCCATGGAATGCTCTTAACATCCCGATAGCAATGAATATATTAAATGCTTTGACAATAAATACATTAAAAAATTTCATCTGTGGAAGGCGTAGTAACTGTAAAAAGCACGACCAATTATCTGAGCCGGCCCGGCTAAAATAACTGGATGGCCTACCTGCCTGTCAGCCTTCCATCTGTGCAACAAACTTATCTCGTGCCCTCATTGGTCATGTGCGCGTTCGTGTGTGTTGGAGGAGGGGCTTCTGTAAGGAAGTCTGAAGGAAGAGGCAGATTTTTCTGGTTGTTGTACTTTCAAATTCTAGCGCACTCGAGCTGGTTTCTCCAAAATTACATACCCCACTTTTAAAGAGGCACCAACTTTGTGCCGTTTAAAACATGACTGTGTTTATTAGTTTTTCTCAAAATGTACAAAAACAAAGCTGATTAAGGGCTTTTAGACCAAACTGCTGAGGTGAAAATATATCTGGTCAATATGGCTGAGACCCTGTGTTTAATATTTATTTGTGTCTGTTCTAATGTTATTTTTGGACTCAGTGTGCTTGTTCAGTTTATGAGAAACTCCCTTATGACAGCTGAAGACCATCAGGACTGTAATTCATCATGTTTCTGAGCAAAGACTTCCTCAATTCAAAAATAGGAACTATGTTTGATCAGAGAGCAAGATTCATTATGTCCCTGCACTCTGTGGTTCTTTGCCCTGTTAGAGGAAACATTTGACAGGAAATGAAATGCCCTCGTTTGTACATACTCACACACTAGCGAATAGCATGTCTCGGACTGGATTTTGTGCTCAGCCTCCTTCGTCTTACTCAGTATTTCATTTCTTGTTTGCCTCTGCTGTTAGTAATACATCTAATGCTTCTGTGTACTACATATTAACAAAACTAGCTACTTATTCTTGAATATTTTTAATGTAATTGTATCTCAAATTCCAGTAAAATGGTCAAGGAATGCAATATAATTCAAACTAGTTTCTGTTATTTGTCATTGTTGGGTACATTTCACTCTCTCTGGAGTACTCTTTCAGGAGCTAACAAAAACATTATTTAATGTCCAACAGGGTGATTAGGTGGTGGACCTTGTATTAAGCTATAATAAATCCCAAAACAAAGTTGCTCATTATTGTCATTCCTAGGCACATTAACAGGTCTCCACAATGAATATTCAGTTCATAGGCTCCCACATTAAAGTATGTGTTGGTGTTTAGGTGAGACTTAGACTGTTTTGTGGTTCGGTCTTAAAACCATCAGCTTCCCCTGTGGTCCAAAGAACAAGGCTGAGATAAAACAGTGTGAATGCAGTTGTAAGTATTATCAGGTTGATCTTTATTGATGTTTTTGACATGCTGTAGCTATTCTTTCTGCATCACAACAACAACAATAGTCCTCTCTTAGCTATTCTCACAGGCAGGCGGGTTTGCGTCATGTGACTGCAGCTGGATATTCCCTGTTTCCTTATCAAGATATTGTGGCTCGTGTGAAAATTCATACAGACATCCTCATACCTGAACAGTTCAAACACGGTCACAATGTTCATTATTCATATTCATTATTCATATTTTTAAAGTCACACAGCATTAGAAACTGAAACCTAGAGTGGAG